>NC_132797.1:28387500-28555000 GCF_048594095.1 Paramormyrops kingsleyae
TCAAAACACATACACACACAATGGATCACAGGCAAATTCCCGTTTTGACGCTGAATTTTAAGTTTTCACGAGCAATTTCTCACAGGGCCCTGACCCGTTCCAGTCGCCACACTGAACCTCATCCTTTAATGCGGGGATTCTGAGAGGAACAAAAAAGTCTGAGCTCTTAGGCAGGAGGCAGAAAGTATTCAGGGATCAGCTGAGCCCAAGTACACGTTTACAGTGGCAGGAAGGGGAGACCAGGAACACAGGGAGCCACTCAAGCCATGCAAAACATATTTAACAGCAATTAGGCACAGTTTCCACACTGGAATTGCAGAAGATGGCAGTGGGACACATGGTCCTGCTTAGGTGTTCAATATTTCGATTAGATGACGGTTACATGGTTGTATTAGTACAGCGAAAATGAAAGTCTGAGCTTCCACAGGTCTAGTCACTGAACAATAAACACATGCATGGTCACGCCAGTGTAAGACTGAGGTGCCTTTCGTCAAGCTAAGTAACATAGGATTGCCAGTGATGAACACAAAGTATACAGTAGAGATTCTGTTAGCTTAAAATAATGACACAATTCTTTTCTAGTGTTTTATAAAGCTTTAAAGTAATACGTTTTAAATCTTAAGGAATGTAAAACACATACCTCTTGGTTTAAGTATACCAAGAACGTCAAATAGACTACATAAACTGTATGCACTTGTTTTTGTTTAACAAAAAATTATAGCTGATATTATTTCTATAATTGGGGGTCAAGCTGGGGGTCAAGCTGGGTGCGTGTGGGCATGGCTCTGTGCGTCTATGTTCGAGTCGGTGTGTATTTATGAGTTTCATACACAAACATACACATGGATACTTTTTTTTAGCCTGGGTTTCAATTCCATGCAAGACTTCCCTTAGACAGCAGTGCCGTGTACCACTGAAGAGACTGATTGGCACTACTGCACCTATCTGAAGAGACACACAAAGGAAACCTGGGCAGTCTCTCACGGCATAGAACCTCCCCTGCAAAACATACGATATCCAAAAACCACACAGTACTGCATGGTGCGCATCACAAATAACATGATGGTTTTCACATATTTCTAAGCTACTGTTTTGTTTTTTTAAAGTCATATTGTAATGTATTTTGATAATGTTTAAAACACAAAGGGAATCAGGCAGAAACCCAGCTGATTGTTAGCCCACTCGAGGAGCAAATGTGGTCTGCTTGTGGTCTGTGGAGCCACTTTGTGAATATTTTTTTTCATCACAGGATCTGAAACGCATTACATGAATCGATAGCTACTGTATGTGAGAGGTTTCTGAGGGTGAAGACAGCGGTGAATAAAACAAGCTTTGACGTTAGGGGATTGTCAAGTAATGCTGAGATACTGAGGGGCCCGTACTGAGCTTTGTGAAAGGGCAGGCCAGTCTAGTATTCTGACAATACGTGGCTACGATACAGTGATTCAATTTGCGACACATACAGCGGCAATGCCACCGATGCTGATGGCTGATTCTCCTAACACCATTCCAAAGCCCGACCTGAACATCAACACCATCTGCCATTTTCAATCTGATATGGCCTGCTGAGACCCTGCTTTTCCGTCCATGCCTGAGTACCCCTAAGGTCACCGCCACCATGGCGTTCAGCAGTCGTATATCTGTCACGATTCTGAAGATCAGTCACCTTCTATTATCTATCCTTTCTTCTCCATCTTTAAAGGAAAAGCAGGAACATAAGTTGACTCAAGCGCTACTAAATTCTGGGAATTCAAATGTTGTCTGCAGGATCCCAGCAGTGCCCCAACTCCTTTTTGGCAACAGTTCACAGGAGACCTCATGCAGATCAAATATTTCTGCTTCAAATAATCTGGGAAAACATACTCGGCTTAGCTAAAGAGGGTGTGTGTGTCTGCGTGTGTGCGTGCTAGTGTGCCCTTGTTTTTAAGTCCATGGATACTATCCGTGCCCTACCTCAACGTAGTCCTTGGCGTGACCCCAGTCCCTCTTGGAATCCAAGTTGCCCAGGCTGAAACAGTCCAGCTGCCCAAGATGAATCTTGGCCACCGAGCGGCTGATTTTCCGAGTCACGAAATTGGCCCCTGTGATGGAGACAGAGAAATAAAGGGGAGAGCACACTGTTGGCTTGGTCATAGCTTGTTTGTATGCATCTCACTTAAAATCACATGACAGCAAGACCAACATCCTTTCCGAAAGACCGACCGTGGGAGGAAGCCCAGAAGCTTAGGACACCAGGAGTCAAAGAGATCTGTTTTCACCTCAAGTTTCAAACACTACACAAATTCATGAGCCTTTTTTTCCTCCCATTTCTTATTAATTTACCATTTCAGTATAACATCTAGGCTTAGAGCCAAAGAAAATCTATTGGAATGTCATTTTATCAACAGAAAATTCAAGAAGTTACACAGAGGGTGAAGATGAGGGCAGGGCTAGGCCCAGCAGAAGACCACCCCGCCTTTTGACCCGGGCTAGTTCAGGGGTCGACAAGCCCATCACACACTGCCAGAGCGCCGCCCCAGTGGCGCTGATCAGGATACAACAGTGCAGATTATGTCTACAGAAAAACAAAGGCTCACATGATCATCCTCATCGCCACTAAGGTGTCCCTGTACATTTCGTGTTGTTCACATGTACAGCAACATGTACAGCTCTTCTGTCAGTTACTAATCAACATTTACAAATGGCTAAACAACGTTAACATATACACATACTGGAAACAATCTACATAATGTCAGATATTTCTAATACTTTGATATATGGCATACAGTCCAGTTTTCACAGTTAATTAACCTGTCAAACCTTTTAATCTCTACTGTATGACAATTTGAGAATTCACTATCGTTTAAAAAATTATATTTACCGATCGATTCATATTTTTCTATAAATATTATTGGACTTCCTCCATAAAACCAGAAAAAAATCTGCATCCCTTAGGAGCTACAGGGGCCTACAATTAAATAAATCCCCCGTAACATACATCTGCAACTTACAAATCAAATTTCCTTTGGAATTTTACAGACTGAAAGCGTTCCACCAGCACAAACTTGCCTTGCATTTCCTGTATCACAAATCACTGATATGCAGTACTATTAGTATAAATTATTTGGTTATGTATATGTTAATGTGATTCTCCGTTAAAATGTATGATTCATTATACTGAAGAAACAGTAACACAGTGACCCATTTTTCAAATTCCCAGCAGTGGCATTTTTGTGACTTTCATATGAAAAAGCAGTTTCACCAAGACTGCACTAAACCAGAACATGTTTTTTTTCAAGCTGCTTAAAATATTTGCAGAGGTGAAGGAAAATGTACATAAATAAAATATGGAAAAATAAAAATTGGAAATACATATACAAACTGGACAAGATTCATTTAATTGTCTTGAATTTCCAAAAGTTTCTTGTTTTACATGAAACGCAGTACATAAAATCTATTTTTATATATTTTACAGCAAAACTAAAATACTACTTCAAATCAATAAAACGTCATATTTTACGTGCTTTAAAGTAAAAATGTACACAATATAAAAAAAAAATCACTGAGTATATGTTACTTAAAATTACATATAATGTTATATTAATATGCCTTTATTTATATCTGTGTGACATGCTTATTTAAAATGTACATTTTAAAGCAATCACGTTTTAACAGAGCACCATTTAGTGACACTTTTTGTGTTTCGACAATGAAAATAAATAAGTATGTAAAGAACATTTCAGTCTGTCGATAAATAAATAAATTTAAGATTCAGGGTCATGGTTCAACCACGGGATGACACGAAATAAAACTGCATTAGATTTATAAGATACACAACTGAATGATTAGCTTCTGAAAATGCAGGGCTTGCATTTCCTAGAATGAGTTCTCAAAATAACACCCATCATCAGCGGGTCAACTCTGTGTTGGAAAATGACAGCATATACTGAACAGAGAAGGTAATCCAGTCTGGGGGAAGTTACATATGAAATGAACACACGCATCAGCAACAATATAGCAGTGCTGAACTGATGCTTAGGGACAGGTCCTCTCACTCATCAGTGAGCGCACAGCTCCAGAGCAACAGGCTCCAGGTCAGCCGAGGTGGGGATAAACTCATAGGACCCAACTTGTTCTTGCCCACGCGACGGGGACGCCAGTCTAACCTGTTAGCAGCCACACCTGGATCCTGGCAAAGAGCTGCAGCACGATGGAAACACAACAGACCAACTGTGCCAAAGGAGGGGCGGGAGCAACAGGCACTCATGAGATGAGAGACAGATGGAACACCCAATGGTATGCAGCCTTAAGGCTTCGCAGGGTTTACAAAGAGCTCTTTATGGTGGCTTTCTGAGCCTGCTGGAGGAACAGGGCTGAGGTCCAGCCCGAGGGTCAGGTTTTTTCTGCTTAGGCGCTGATGTTAGTATTTTAAATTTGAATTTGCATTTAACAGAATGCAAACCTGTGTTTTTCTGAGCAAAAATGACAAAAAGAACCATATACACACACACACACACAAAGAGAGATAAGAGTTCAACAGTTTTGCAAATGAGCCCACACATTCTTCAACTGATTTTTACAAAAATACAGTGTAACAGAAAGTAATATTCCTCTACGTAAATAAACCACAGGGGATATTTCAGTAACTAGATGTTCTTTATTATATCACATGAATTGCACGCATTTGCCAGCTACAAGTACCTCAGGCCCAGACTATAATTACAGCCCCTGCCTGGTTTCCCTGTGTTGTGTGGTGACGAGAAACAGGTTGCCTGGACTTTACCACAGGAGTATCTCATTTTAATCATGCACAAATACACTCGACTCTCATAATCGTTAAATGCGAATGTGAAAGAGACGAAAACTACAAAACAAAATCTGGCGAAATGTACGGAAAGTCTCAAGAGGGATAAGGCATGGCGTTTTTACATAGGGAAGAGACAGACGCGTGTTTGAGAGCCCACGCCTCCTCGTCTGCGAGGCGCAGTCTGGGCTCCACTGGGAAGGCAGTCACTGAGACCAGGGCAATCACGGCCCATTTGCCTCCCAAGGCCCTGCCAACAGAAACACCATTCAGGACGGCAGGTACCCAAAGCCCCACAGGCCTCCACCCCCCGGCCCCCTGCTCCCTCTCACTCTCCCCTTCAAGGTTCTGGGCCCTAAAATGGGACCATTTGTGGCGTAAATCCGCTCACTTTATGAGGGCCTTTTGGCACCTCAAACTCAGTTCCCTGACACAGAGAGGTGAGACATAAGAAATGGGCCCTGTGGTATGTGGTACTGAGGGACAGAGAGGGGGGGTGAACAGCACAAGCAGGGACATATACCAAACTGTGTACGTATATAACTGGTGACTCACTTTTCTGAACTTTACAGTGAAGTTCAGATCGAATGTTTTCCTCAAGGATAAAAAAAAAAAACAGGAATTTCCTGGAGCAGAAAAGAGGGGTGATCTATTGGGCTGCCAGTCTACAGCCTCTAAGTGCAAAGCCACCTGAGGATCCATCTTCATTTCGCCCTTTCACCTGCAGTCACACAAGGATGCTGGCTGCGGCGAGACAGTGCGCAGTGCCTCACCTCCCGCAGTTCACTGCGGACAGCAGACGGAACAAAGGCATGAAGCCACCGCAGCAGAGCGGAGGAGACAACACTGGATAAAAACAGCCCCATAAAGTTGGTTACGGCACTTACTGGGTAGGAACTGGAAGGGAATTGAGGGCAGAGGAGGTGAAATAAAAGGGCCACTAAAAACAGCCTGCTTGACGTTGATTTAGTGGTACCTGTATAGACGTTCCGCAGCTGTGTGTGCGGTTACACCTGTGGCGGTTATAATGTCACAGTCTGGAACTCCGTGTGAGTGCATGTGTGCATCCCGGTGGGGGAGGGGCCAAATGAAGAGCGCAGCATGTGCCGTTTTATTAATGAGAGAAGCTTAGATGCTTGTAATTAATACTAATTACATATGGGGGCAAGAACTTTCCTGTTAAATGGCCAGGGATATTTACACCCCTGGCAAATGTTGTCGGGTGGTGGGGGGGGGGGGCAGTATAATTTACAGGTGATCTGAGCTGAGCAGCTGAGGAGATGCTGGGGCAGTTAAAGCAGCACACCTTGCTGTTGGCGACTGGGGACCCACGATTTTCCGATCCTAGTGCCATATGTTTGTGCAAAGGATGATGGGTTCCAATTAACCCCAATACTGCCAGCAGACAAAGTGCCCAGGGCCAGACCCACCCCCCACCCTTGGCTCCCAAACCCAACAAGGACCCAGTCCATGGGTCATGGCTAATTCGTTTAACATAAAGCCCATTTGTTAGTGTGCCAGCACTGATGGATTCCGGGTCCCCTGGCTGGCGGCAAAGGCAGTGCAGAACCTTCCATGGCGCTACCAAAGCTTAAAAACCGAAACAACCACAGACATTTAACCTCCTGTCCCCTGCAGGAAAGTCCAATAAAACTCTATCACATGAAAGCAGAGCAGACAGAGGGAGGAGAAGCAGCTTCTCTGTTTTCCTGGTGGGGCGGTAGCGTCTGGAACAAGCGGGTCAACTGGCACCCTATGCTTCTATGACTGGAAATCTGGGCTGGTTCTTGGTTCCGGGCAGAAATGAGGGAGGCTTCTCGGCTCTTTTGGGTTGTGCATCCAGTATTGTGCAAAATCACAGCAAATGACAAACTAGGAAGTCATGCTTCATTAAGTCTGAGTTTTCACAAATGACCTGTTTTATTTCTGATGATTAAAGATGAAAAACAATTTAAGAGTAGTTTCCCCCCTCCCTAAAATCACTCTATAGGTTGTGGTTCAGCTTGACAATGGTGTTCTTGAGGTTTCAGTTACCCTCATATTTCTTTCGGCAGAAAACAGTTTAACTGTTTGGCTTGACTGTTTTAGACATCTATGTTTTTAAGTAAAAAGAAAAAAACATTTCCAGACTAGGAATTAAGAAGGAAGCCTGTACATTCCAGACATGTTAAAATCTCACTGCTTATTCTCAGCCCATCCTGTTGAAACCAGTCAGATACGAGTATCAATTCTGGGCCCTGATACTGACCTGATAAGGCGGAGAAACTCGGCGAGTGGATGCTGAAGGACTGTTACCCTGGAAACATGTGGGCCCCATGAACAGAGGTTACACATCCACTGTGGAACTTGGACTACTGAAGCACTGTAGTTTCCTAATCCAGTCTGCAATTCTTCTACCAGGGATGGAGCTGCAGGCTTCTGCATTACAGGGATTTTACCTCATCGCAGGTTTGGCAGTTGCAGGAGAACAAACCTCACAAACTTGTTAGATATGACTGTCACTTTCCAAAACGAAATTACTACACATTTAAAAAACACGCACAAACTAATAAAACGATATTACACACTTGACCTGGTGATCAAAAAGGAATTCTATAGCTTTCTTTGACACGCAAACGAGTTCCACACCCAAAAGAAAAATGCTTATGTCATAGGTCTGCATGCACAGACCTTGTAGGGTTAGGTGAAGTGTCGGCTGTCAGATGCAGCCCCCAAAAAACCCCACCTGGATCCATGACATCACACAAAGCAAAGGAGGCTGTTAAACTTGACGAGCAAAACATAAACATGGATACAGGCAATGGCGATGGACACCAAAAGGCATCTTTTACCTATTTGGCATTTACTGTAACTCTTACTATAAAGGTTTCATGTACCGTGTTTCTGAATTTAGGACATGTGATTGGAGATCTGGCTTTCAACCAAAGTTAAGGGCGGGCATGGGGGGGGGGGGGGGGGGGTGAAAACCTCCCTCACCACTGGACACCATTAGCACTATTAATAAAAGTCCTCATTCATGGTACCTCTTCATCTCCATGCCAATCAAGAAACTGAAATACAGATGTGGGGTATCGGAATGGCAGGCTATTTGAAACCACGTGCTCGGCTGCTCTCCAGCCATGAGAACGCACTGCAGCCCCCCCCCCCCCGATCACAGCTGAAGGCGAATGGCCAGTATAGTGAAACTTGGTGAAAAGGAAAGAAAGATGAAATTCACTCATGCCGCAATCAGTAAGGTTCCCCACAGGTTTAAAAGGGCCAGTACTATAAAAGCTGATGCAATGCAGTGCCTTTGATAACCTGCACAGGAGTCAGAGGGTCTTCAAAGACAGTCAGGTACGCTTGGCATCCTGATTATGTTGGTTATCCAAAGGCCAACCAACTACAGCTACTGCAGTGAGCTGCTAACCCGATACATTAAATTTAATGCATCACCTTGCCCCCACATCATGGATGTTTAAGGATGTTCAAATCAAGAGAAACCAGGGAGTTTTTCGTGACACATAGTGTTGGGGGCGGCGAATATAATACAACCAGCCCTATAATCCACATTGTGGCTTCATCCCTGAATGAAATGTTAAACTGGCACATAACCCCAACATGACCCCAAAATCAACCTACAGTACATGGGCCGCTGCCGCATGCGCTGAATACACAGGCACTCGATGGCACCATAAATCAGATGGCAAATGCACCGTTAGGGTCCTGACCTTCCATGGGGACTGACACCACCTGCCAGCACCAATCAGGGTCTCCATAATGGTGATATCACCTACTATCAAGTGGTGGAAGCTGCATGAAAATCTTCCTAGGAACCCTGTCTCATTATCATTTGAACACAAAATATTATTATTCTCACCATTATAATTCAAGTAATAAATAACGAAAATCTTGGTCAATGTAACACATTCAATTTTAAAAACGAATGGGATTACTGAAATATTTGTTATGCTGGCTCATAAAGCCACATTACATGTCACACAGGACAGCAACCAAGGAACTGTAAAGCAATTTGACAGCAGTGTAAAATGGGCTGTGCTTGCTTTTATTTACAGTGGAACACCAAGGATATTATTCCTTCTTAACTGATTCCAACTTTTCAAAAAAAAGTAGGAATGTGGTGTTTATTGGTAGAAACTACAGTGTATTTGCAAGAAGTAAGAAAATCCCTGGATTCCAGGCAGGATTAACTCATCCACAGATAGAGTGATAAAGCTCTTTATCCTGCTGCCCCAAAGCCACGCACACACAGCTGTAGTGACTTGTTCCAAAAGACTGTGGACGTTCCCGGCCACTCTGAAAGACCCCTCTGTTCGCCTCTCCGGCTTGCCCGCCGGCCCACACCGGGAATGCCGAACCCATGACATCATGACATTTCCTGCCAGGGGGACGGTCATGTCCGGCTACTGGCACCGCCCTGTTATTAAGACGATGATGTCATCACTGCGTCGGCTGCACCCCAAAGTGGAGCTCTCTGTGCCCCAACCCCAAATAAGCTGCGCACACACATTCACACACAAACTCACTAGGTGTGTAAAGACAGACATCACCCCCACCAGGTAACCCCCCCTCAAGTGAATGGAGAGACATGGGCCTTTCATAAAGCTACACAAACATTTGTGCCTGGACATGTGCACCTCTAGCAAATCACAAAACTAACCATGAAGCACTCGGATTCCCCTGGATCCATCTTCACACTCCACTCCGCTTTTATCTCATACTGCGACATGCTTTGTTCCTGAGTGGCCATGATAGAAGGGGGGGGGGGGGGGGGGTTGAGGCACAAAAACTTCCCCCAGTGAGTTACTAGCAGACTAAGAATTGGCAAGTGGGCTCAAATAACATTTAAATGTCTTTTCCCAGTAAAAAAACAAAGAAGTTTTTTTTTAATCATCCTGTGATAGTGTACTAACACACAAAACTGGAGCACTGCGCCTCAATTAGCCAGAACACAGATGGAAAGTGTAAAAATCGAGACACAAACTCATGTTTAGGTTCTGCTTCTCCATACGAGACATTTCTCCCACTCCCCATCCCAGCACTGGCGACTTCAGAAGTTTTTTGAATAAATATATAACTTTGTATGAGCATGGGGCATATTTTCATTTCCTGACCACAAACGTTCGCCCCCTGACTGAGGCGGCCTTCAGAAGGGCCCCCTCGGCGCTGTGGCGGTCTTTTAATGGGGTTCGGGTCCGGGACAAGTGGGCCGCACTGTGGCCAAGGAAAACCTCCACCTCTGTTGTGCAATGGCTGCTCCCTCCTGTCCCCTGCCCAGTCGACCCGAGTGCACAGAAAGTGGGCAGCAACACCTCCAGGGCACAAAGGCACCCTGAGACGTGAACCGAAAGCAGGCCACTGTGAGCTGAGGCTGAAGCCCAGAAGCAGTAGGTTGTGGGTTTGAATCCCCTTTAACTATGGCAGCATCTCAGCATGTCTAATGGGCCAGGGCATGAGGACTCACTCAGCAACGTGATGTGAATCTTAACCTGTCAGGAATGTCACTAACTCACCAAGTAGACAATCTGAACCGAAAGAAACAATATTGCCTATTTGCAGAATTTAAATTAAGATTTGTTTAATGGACTTCGGACTCTAATCTTTCTGTGTCCTAATGGCTTGTGAAACATCAGTTTACTCATGTCCACCCATCACAGGATGAGTAATGAGGAATTCTCTCGTCATCGTTACTAATTTTTCCAGAAGCACCACCCTAATATTGAATTTTTTTCTCTCACTGGATAAGTCTGTTCCCATTATCCCTTGTACAGATCCCTGGAAATCTGCAGTTTCTTGTAAAACATTCAAATTTACTGCCTGACCTGTGACCTGCTGGGTAGGGTCGAGTCCAGTCTTTATGATGAAATAAATCATAAACACATGAGCCTGTGACCTCAGTAAGCTGACCGGTTAAAATCATGTGTTACTAATTAAGGTCACAGTATGACCCAAATTGGGTTAAACCAGCATTCTCAACCTTTCGTTCCTGTGGGCGCAGTGTGGTTATTGAATCCAGCCATAGAAGCCCTGGTATAAACGAGACATTTAAGAATGGGGGTTACACACAAGTGTACGTCAGGCCTGGAGTCTAGATGTTGCCAAAATGCCACAGGATTCTATATTATATATATATATGGAGACACTTTTAAAAGTCAACAGGGCTTATGATCTTACCCATCGCTACAGTGGCTAGTCCTTCTCAAGCTGAGCGTGATGCTAGCTCAACGGTAAAACAGCTATGACCATACAGGAACTAGAACATGATGTCTGAGAGTAAAGAAGCATCTGACTAACCATTCTGTTCTAAGCAGCGCAATTCAAAAGAAAAGGAACAAAATCAAAGAAAATACTATAACAGATTCCACGACCACAAGAAATGTACATAGGACAGCAATAACTTGGGGCATGTGTCATTCAGACCTGACCGGTCCCCAGTGTCACTGCTATTCCGCTGCTGCATGCTGAGAATGGGCCCAGGCCATGCCAGCAAGTGGTGAGAGACAGCCACTGCTGCACGTGCCACTCTGTGCCACTCTGTGCCACTCTGTGCCACTCTGTGCCACTCTGTGCCACTCTGTGTCGAGACGCAGCCCATAAAGAGCTGGTAGACCCTCCTTCAGATGGACAATATTAAGCCTCATTGGCTTATGTGACTCGCATCAGCTGACTGACCAGAGGTCTGTTAATGATGTTTCTGCTGTCTTACAAAATGGAACTGAAAATGGCTTCTAAATACCCCCCAAAACAAGAGCCAAGAGTTTTGACTAATAAAATCTATTATACTAGACAAGTAGACTAGTAGCCAAAATCGTGTAAACACTTCCGATATTTAGAGATTGCAGAACCTTATTCCAG
This sequence comes from Paramormyrops kingsleyae, assembly GCF_048594095.1. Classification (NCBI taxonomy): domain Eukaryota; kingdom Metazoa; phylum Chordata; class Actinopteri; order Osteoglossiformes; family Mormyridae; genus Paramormyrops; species Paramormyrops kingsleyae. The sequence continues at coordinate 28,399,139 of NC_132797.1, forward strand.
TTACTTATTTAATTTTCCCACGTATGATATTAGTACTATATGCGAACTATTTATCTTTATCAATTCATTATCAATTATCCAGATCATTCACCAGTTGAGGTCCATCAGTACTTTACTACTCCAGATCAAAAGACTGAGATGGGTTCTCGTCTGCTAACAGACATTCGGTTCAGTGTAATCAGGTGCATCATCAAACCTGCAAGTTAATGTGGATTATTCTCATATAGCATCCAATGAATATTCACCCTGACACATAAGGGAGAGGCCAACTGGCCTATTGACCGAGGTGGCATTGAACCGCAATAAAGAGCTGGGTCAGCCGTCACAATCACGGCGAAGAGCTCCCTCACCTCTCCGTGGGCTCTCATGGTTGAAAAGAATGCCATTGACCGCGAAGAGATTGTAGGCCTCCCGGAAATTCACCACTATCCAGTAGGCATACAGCTTAGCCGCACCTGCAGGGAAGAGGAGAGGGGAGAAAATGATGAGGGGATGGGAAAGAGAATGGGAGAGGACATGAGTGCCCACACCATCCACCAATACCAAATGGAAATATAGGGGACACTAGAGGAGTGAGGCTGGTCCTATCAAACCCAAATGAAAAAGAGGAGCTCAAACCAGGTTTGGATGACTGAGGTTCTCACGGGTAGGGAGACACTCACTGGGTCAAGCAGTAACAGAGGGGGAGGTGTTTGTGGAGAGAACCAGTCAGTCTGCCGCCCCGGATGGAGGAGAGACCCCCACAGGGCAAGCTGCCCACTCTGACCACCGCTCACTCAACTGCTTCTTCCCTTCCTCAAGCCAGGGCCAACTTATGACCCAATGCCGGCACGCTTTGAGCCCACACTTCTCTATGCACCACAGGCGACACGTCTCCTGGCCCGTATCATTTGAGGGGAGCATTTTGCCAACAGACTATATGAAACACTAGCCGCTCATGCACTCCATGCCCTAACAGCTTCAGTTACCAGTCTGCACTGGGATTAGAGGCTTTATATCTGATACCACAGCAATATGGCATGAATCTCCTCTTCTAATCTGTTTCTCACCATCTCATCCCCTGTTATTACCAACAAGAAATATGCTGTAAACTGTGCGAGATTCATAATTCATCAAAGTTGTGTTATGAATAATTATATATATATATATGTGTTATATTTGTTTCATATAAAGTTTCAAGAGAGTTAAGCAGCAAGGCATAAGGGTGATTAAACAGAGGGTTGTAATAGATGTGTCTAAGCAGCAGCCAGCCATTAAATTCAGCTAAACTTTCTCTTACAGAAAGGGAGATTTTAAGGTCGACAAGTAGTGGACAGGACACTTGGGGTTCTCAACTGGCCACATGGCAGGAGAGCGTGGGAGTAAGGCAGCCAAGGCGGGCTTGGGGTTGGCCAATGAGAGGCCTCACCCAGGGTAGTTAGCCAATGAATGGTCTTGCCCAGGGTAACTGGCCAGTGAGAGACGCCCTCTAGGGTAATCAGCCCAGGGCTGTAAACAGGAAGCTCTCAGTCTGGGACATAGAGCTGCCTTTGTTCCAATGAGACATTCAAGCAAAATTCACAGCAAGAAAGAGAGAGCAAGGCTAGCTGGTGAAGGAGAAGGAGGAGAGTTAGCTTTTCCCTGCCCTGCTCTCAACAAACAATCTTTGATCCAAAGTGGCAGAAAAAAAGTCATTTTGTCATATAATTAATGAAGCTGAAATGTGATGGTAATGGAACCAACCCTGAAACAGTCCTTTAAGAATTATTTAAAAAATAAAAAATTGGGGGTATATCAGGTTTTGAGAGGTCATCCAGCAAACGGGAACAAGGTAGCAGTGTGTAGATGTGTGTGCGTCTGTGCGCCTTACCATAGGGCGAGCGTGGGTAGAAGGGCGTGGTCTCTCGCTGAGGGATCTCCTGTACCTTGCCGTATAGCTCACTGGTGGAAGCCTGGTAGAAGCGCACACTGCCCGTCAGGCCACAGGTCTTGATGGCGTCCAGCAGGCGCAGAGTGCCCACACCATCCACATCAGCCGTGTATTCCGCCAGGTCAAACGAGATCTGCAGAGGGCATGAGCATCTGAATTAGGGTTTCCAGCTGGCCTGACTCTGATGGTAACCAAACAGCAATTTTTTATATTACTGAAAGTCTGTGGGTCATTCTACTATCAGGGGATAACTTCAAGTTATAAAGTGAACCTGAAGTCCTCCCTGACTCACTACTTATATTACTCACTCACTCATATATTACTCATTCACTCTCTTACCAGAATTTTAACAAAGCTCTGAATTACTTCAATATTGTTATTGTCAGTGATACAGAGGGATGGTAATGAATGAGCTTCATGGGTGTCACCAAAGGAGAGGAATGTGAATCATGAGGAGCTGGAAAACGAGGTCACTTGAGCCCTAATCCATCATACAGAGGTTGGCAAAACGCAAGCTACTTATCCAGCTACATGACAAGGCCTTCGAGAGAAGGGAGGATGGAGGTTCCCAAATAGGCCTAGAAAGCATCGTTTTAGTCTGCTGGGTAGTTTGCACCTTCAAATGACCAGCTGAGAGGGGGAGGGTGGTCGGATTTACAGGAAGTGTTGGGGTTGGCAATGTAAAGGAAAGTCCCCACAGTAGCAATGTTTCGCAACTAAACATTAGACACAAGGGCTCAACACCATGGACGGCTGCATCAGAAACACAGCACTGGGCTGGCAGACAATTCAGCTCACAGAAAACCTCCTCAGTGATCTGATCTGAATACATAGTTATAGCAAGAAAGAAAATATATGATAGTGAACTTTTTTTTTTGAGACATACATTATGGAGTCAGGAATCACATTTGACACGTTATTGTAACTAGGTGCAATATAATCCATGGGATTTAAGGCCTATACAAAGTAATCCAAGTAGTTTAACTTGTTTACCTAGCTTTGGGTATTTTTATTCAAAAGGGTGAGGAAGGCAGAAGGACTTCCTAGGCTCTAGCACAGAAAGAAAAGCATGCGTCTTGGGAGAGGTGAATGGTGTGTGACTACGTACATCTCCACAACCCTGTGGAAGATCAAAGTGTGCAGTTCCTTAAACACCATGGCACCCTAATGGTTTCTGGAGCCTTGATTCTTCACTGGCTGTAGTATGAGCAACTGATATCCTGTAGATTCAAGAGATATAATTTGAATTCATGTCCTTTGTCATTAAATGGATTTTCCAAGATCAAAACATTTAGGATCAATACACTAAGTGCTTATGCACAAAGAATACTACCTTGGGGTTTTTTAGCCATGGTCCTTGCAAGAAACATTTTTAAGATGGTTTTATTTCACCTAAGCTCTCAAGAATGCCAAGTGACAGAATCACTTTCTCAGAACCCAATTAGATCAAACTATTGAGACATCACTAAAAACGTGCACGTGGGAAGATCTGTAATGAAAAAACTGAAAGCTGTTACAGATACTTGTATAATTTAAACATTATCTCACGATCTATGAAACCTCCACATGATGAATTACTATTTAACAATTTAGTCTTTCATTAATGTTTAATACAACTTTTCTTGAATAATAAATACATACATACATTTTTAATATGCATGTGTCACCGCTAGTCCTTGTTAGTCCATAATCGGAGGTGAGCAGGAAATCAGGTTGGACAACGTGCCACCAAGACAAAGGCTTTACAGCACTTTGTTACTCCACATGACACTTTGCTAGCTAACTCTTGCATGTAGCATGTTAAGGGTTTATAACCATTAATAAAACTAGGCAAATTTACATAGTTTTAAAAATATTTCCTATTTCTTGTTTACATTTTACTGCAAAAAAAGCAACAGCTATATGCATACCATCAGTCATTAGGAAACAAATAAAACTTAGATTTAATTCCACTTCTGGCCAAAGGGGGACAAATTATACTCCTATCATATAGCTGCACTAAAAATGTCAGAAATTCCTGCTTTCTTTCATTAAATTAGGATGATTTGTGTGGGTTTTGAAAATTCTCTTTAAATGGCCACAACTGTGCCAGAATATCACATAACTTCCTCTGGGCCTAACAAAAAGGCCATGGAGGTCCATTAATAATTTCACAAAGCCTAAACGTGAAAACACCGGCAATGAAAGTGCCATGCACAACTGTGGTACCAAGGCCAGCTCAGTCCAGGCATAGGTGCAGGAATCAAGCATGCTGTTCCTCCACCGCTGACAGGCTGCAGACACTGGAAGTTCTCTTTTCATCTTTCCCTATCAGATCAATTTGAATTTTCATGTGATGCCCCTGGGGCAAGAGCTTAGGGCTGGATCCCCTGTCGCAACCTGGATAGAGGGGGTTAAACTACTCCAGACAATCTACAATAGCTACTCCAAACCTGGGATCCCCCAGCCATCCCTTAAACATCACCCCACCTCCCCTTACAACCCCCAAGGACCCTCCTCAGCTGCCTATGGAGGCCCGGGCCAGAGATTTATTTCCCCCCCCCCTCCCCCATGAGAGCCATAAACAGGCTATGACAAATTGGCAACGTTCAGGACACAAATATCATCCTATAAAGGGACACGGAGTGAATTTACAGCTGACACAAGCTGGCTGAAGCTGAACAAGAACTTTGTCTCCAAGCTCAACTCAGCAAACAAACCCACACCAATTCCAAAAAGCCTTGGCTAGGTATGTGCTGGGGGAAGTACTGCAAGCTTGGCGTTTCAGGTTGAACACATCCACCAAATGCAATTTTTGGTAACAATAGTTTATAGCATAACAGATCTTCATAACTGTACTATCGTTCAAGCTGCACAGTTGACTTCTCTCATCCCTGTTCTTCTTGAGTAAGCTCTGAGTAAGCTCTGAGTAAGCTCTGCATCAACAAGTATTATATTGCTTAAAATTTTAAGAGAAGTGGATGATTGAATAACAATGGACTTGATTTGTGTTCCTGCTGCACTTTAATTTTTTTGTAACGACATAGTTAAAACAATTTGGGGGTACAAATCAAACGGTTTTCCACTCCCTTGCAGGCAGGTATGAGATACACAAATATCCTCATACTGGTAATTGTATACATTCACAAAGGTATAGGTCCAATTCCTTCTCCACCTCTGGACAACACGGTGTGGCCCCTCTTTTACTAAACCTTCCCCAGGGGATGGTATAGGTTATAGTTTCCATGCTGCCTAGAAACTGTGAACCAAACCTTTCTTCTTAAAAATCTCTGGGTGGAGAACAGTGCCCCCTCTGTTCGGTACATAAGGACATTTTAACCAATTTTGAATACGTGCACCTCCAAGTCGTTGGTTTAATCGGCTTAGACATACGAATGCTATTTTATTTGACATTTTCATTAAGGTTTCTAGTGGTTCTTACTTGACAAGGCTCTCTCTCTTTTAGGAAACGTCAGTAGTCTAAAAGGCGGCAACTCAGGAAGAAATTTGGTCCACTTTTATTTCCACAGAATGAAGACCACAGCCACACCTTACCATGGGTACAGACTATTAAAAGCACAACTGAAGAACCTGTACACATCAGGCAAGGAACTCCAATGGAGAAACCTGTCAAGATAACGTGTCCAACATCACCTTCCTGATTTCGTTAAAGAGCTTGGCAGGCTGAGCAGAAACATACAGGAAGGTCTGTTCTGTGTGATTGAGCCTACCTCTGGGATTATAGCAAACCCATCACAGATCCATCCGATCACTCAGAACCAGAACAAGACCCTGCCACTCAAAAACCAAAAACCAAGCTAACTTCAGGCCCCATGATGCCCTAAATTTGTAAAAAAAAAAAAAAAAAAAAAAAAAACCCAGGTCCTTTCTGTGTGGAGTTTGCACGCTCTCCCTGTGTTCAAGTGGGGTTTCGCCCGGGGCTCCGGTTTCCTCCCACGGTCCATTAGCGTGCAGGATAGGTTGGTTGGTGAATCTAAATTGGCCCAGTAGTTGTGTGAGTGAGTGCGGTGTGTTGGTGACTGCCCAGGGTTGGTTCCTGCCTGCGCCCATTGTTCCCGGGATTAGCTCCGGTCCCCACCACAACCCCAGTTGGGATTCAGCGATTTCAGAAAATGGGTGGATGGATGAATGTCCAAAATATTCTACCCATCATAATGTCATATCTCGTTAATCCATTGTTAATACAGCCCAGCTTGGTGTGAGGTATGAATGAGGTGATCACCAACAGCAGCAGCTCTTTAAAAAACACTACTGAAAAAAAAATACAGCAACCTGCGCCAGCCCTTCCCTCGAGAGAAGACAGGATGGAGGTTTCTGACCAGGCCGGGAATGCTGGTCTGAGTTTACGACCCTTCTCATTAAAACATCGGGCCATAAATTTGACATTGCCGGCATTAGCAGAACCTCCATGGCTGCATGGTCAGGACACCCCTGCTCCCCCTCTCCAGAACAGCCCAGGAACAGCAGTAAGTCTTGCAATAGAAGGAGGAGTAACAGAACGCTCCAAACGCAAGTCCATCATACAGACAGACCATAAATCCACCACACCCATTACAACCCATAACACACTCTTCACATGGACAACAAATTTGTCCAAAGATTTTATTAATCGCTTTAACTGGATTTAATTTGTGGCATTGACTGAATGTGTATTTTGTGATGTGTTGGTCAGGGTCTTTCTTTAATTATTCAATGATAAATGTAGCAACATCTTCATGCATTGTTTGTCTGAGGTGGGTGATGGATGCAACGTCGGCACCTGTCGTTATTTTGATAAAATACAGGCCAGAAACTCAGAAGTTCATTTTGTTGGTCATCTTTTTGAAGCTTCAAAAATGTGATGTTTTTTCCAGTCTGTTTGTTTAGTGGCGTGAGCAACTGGCAGCTCTTGTCATACTGCCACTACCAAAACCTTTTATTTCTTTCCTTTGAGACAGTATGTAGGAAGAAAAAATGGCCAATATGGGATTAGAAACAGCTGAGAGGTTGGGTCCAGAAAGACTTGACAAGTTAAATCAAACAAATTGCTCTAATACTTACATTCTTTGTAATTATGTAACTATTGTTGTTTCACTAAAAGCGCTGAAGTTTTAAAAGGCTGGATTCAAAGCCTGGGGCCTTTAGGTCGAGTCCTGGCAGATATTGTTCCCTGCCTTTCTGCCTGGGAAGCCAGCCAAGAGCTGTCAGTATGGGAGGGAGGGAGGGGACGGGGGGGGGGGGGGTCTACTGCCAAATAAATATTCAAAAAAAAAAAAAAAAGTAAAACGTGTATACTTTTTTTTTTTTTTCCAGGGACCTAAATTCCAGATGCTACAAGGAGACTGAGTGGGAGTTTGTGTGCCTTTCAGAAACCTCACATTCTCATACTATTGTCACATTCTTTCACACATCAATTTTTCCTGTAAACAAATAACCTCAACACAATGTAAGCATGTAAACAAGTCATTCAGCTCCCTGGAAATTAGCCTAAAGTTAATGGCGTCTGTTGGCTCGGCTTCTCTTGTGAAAACCACTCAACAGCTGCCAGTTTATAAGGTACATAATGTCCATCTTGAAACTAAATGCTCTCCTTGGAATAAAGAGACTGATCATTTTATCATTATTAAGTAGGGATTAATGTTGTAAATATGTAGTTCATAGGAATTACTAAAAGATACAAATGTGTAGTTTAATTTAATATTAGTCTGTGTACTGGTTTGAACAATTAGCAGCCTTCCTGGTTAATGTGTGTACATGAAGAATGCAGCTACTCACACTTGTAAGTGAGGTATTTCAGTGCATATGTTACCTGCATCTGGGCGCATCACCTGCTAGTGAAGCTCATACAAACCTGCAGTAACCCACTGCAAGCAGAGCGAGTCGTTAGGATTTGATGTTTGCTAACACCAGGTTTCATCTCAGACTGACATGGTCACCACTATGCTATGATGCTTGAGTTGTCGTACATTATTTTAAGTAGGACACTGGGATCCTTAGAAGAGAGAATGGATACTAGGGACTCATGACATGCTCGTGTTCTCTGGAATAATTTAGATGGTCATTGTCTCTGGATAAGCTCCAGTCCAGAGAAAAAAACCCATGAGATATTTCTTCTCTGCTGCACCTTGTGGGGATCAAACAGCTCATGCATGGACAGTGCTTATTCTACCCCACCTTTAATGCTCAAAGTAAGTGAATGGCCTCAGCTGACCAGGAGCAGCATGAGCGCACAGTGACCGTGGACAGAACGGGTAAGGGAGGATTCCCCCAAGGTCAGCCGCCCAAGACAAGGTGGCCCCCACGTGCTTCTCCACTCAGCATCCTCGAAGACGACATGTCTGCATCCGCCGCTATAGCTCATCAGGCCTTTCATATGTGCTAAAAATACAAGCCATATTCCAGTGACTGATAAACAAACAGGCTTTAAAATAAGAAAAGGAAGAAGCCTTTTAAGCCTGAGAATAGCTTTCATCTACTCGGAAACTGAGAACAATCACAGAGCTACATTGTTCCATTTCCTGTCCTCCAGCTGTGAAATCTGGTCTCGTTATGAAGAGGTCACACTGCTGTTTTAAGTGTCTCTTCTGTCCATTGGACCTCAAGCATGCCATTCCTTCAAAGCGTGTTCGGTATTGGGCTAAAGCATCTCTTTAAAGGCCAGTGCCTTGGAGATTGTGGGTAGTTGGTGACACATTTTATGTCATCCCTAGAAACATAGATTACATTTATGTCAAAATTTAATCTACCTTTGGTCTTAAAAGCCAATATGATTAACAAATGAGAATAAACAGGCCAGCCTGTTTACTGTGTAACACCCAGCTCTCTAAAAGGAAGCGCACTAAACCCTTTCACTGGCATCAGACCTTAGTTAACTCACCAGGAGGAGGCACTGAACAGGATGCTTATTAGCCCATGAAAGCTGTAAACATCGACTGTCATCACATAGTCAGAGGGCTGTCAATCATATCTGGGCTCCAGGCATCAATCATATTATCCTCAACAAGTACATGATTAAATTATGCAATTACTGACAATTACAGCAGTATACATCCAAAACAATCAAATGAAAGTGAGCTGTTCACACAGCAATATCAATCAACTAAGGAACAAACACATAAGTAGTTTAACTATGAAAATCTGATCACTGAATGTTCTCCTGTTTTGCATATTCCTTTGTCATTAAAAGCTTATTCTAATTATCTACTGGATTCAATATCAACACCACCTAAGTGAACATTAGTAGTGTCTGAATAATTAACTGCTCTGATAACATTGAAACAGAGGCTACATTAGCCGCCCTGTTGATGTGGATTTGACATGCATGAGAGAATACTGACGCGAAAGAACAGACAAAAAACAAAACAAAACAAAGCTAAGCACTAATCATAACCCAAAGCCAGCCCCCCAGGACTGTAGTGCAGTCTGTGTGTATGGGCACCCATCCTGATGCCGTGTCCCAGACATTACATTACCCCTACATGTCTGACCTCGTTCTAATTTTATCCAAGAGCAGCTCAATCAGGCGTTATGTTCAAACAGCGCCCGAGCAAAAGGTGACATGTGACTTATCATAGCTAAGGAGGCACAATGCCTTCCCATTGTGTTGTTTGATTGCCCTGTAAAGAACAGTTTGGGGGAGAACACCCTTACAGAAAACAGTAATTACTAGTGTAATTTTTTGGAATGACACTGATGGAGAGTAGGAGAGGAAGAAAAAACATGAAAAAGGAGAAACACTGATAAAGAGGGAAGACGAGATCAACAGAGGTGGGTGATATGGCCCAAATTATATAATTTTTTTTTTCATGTTGCTTTGCATCACTATTTTGCAAGTTACTGTACAGTACAACCAAACTACTTCTTCAATGAAAAAAAAATTCTTATAACGTGACAAAACCTAAAAGAAAAAATAAGCAAGCATATTCTTTTGGTTGTCTTCTTTTGAGGTAGTTAAAAAGGTTTGCAAAGGTAAGGTACACACATTGGACGGCAACAAGACAAATTACCCATGTAGTCCATGCCTTTACCTTGCCAAATAGGGTTATGTGTTGTGCATTGCATGTTGGGATAAGGGCACGAAAGGGAGAAGGGAAGAAATCCAAGGCACTACCTACTGTCTATTACTGATTTATTGTAGCGTCAAAATGGATTTAGCAACTTTAGATACGTGTTATACAACTATAACTGATAAAATGTGCACTGTATCACAATACTAACAATCTCTCCAGAAAAGCAGACTGTGGAGACATTTTAAATGTTTACAATTTAATATTGAAATCCTTGAGCCCCAACCCTCTTGCAACCAGCTATATCCTGAACTGATAAACATGGATAGTCACTTTCTCAATTGCAGACATTATCACAAAGACACACCGCCTTGCCATTCAGTTCCATTCAAACAAAACATCACTACAGGTCAAGTTCAACCAATTAAGCATAATAAAAACTTGTTTTTACACATTATGACTAATTCATAACTGCTGAGAATTTAAAAATGCTTTTATTACAACCCATCTCAAAATCGAGCACATCTCAAAAATACATTAAATATTAAGGCTGGGAAATTGAAATTAAGGCATTACCTTGACATGATAATAGTCATAACATGTTATTTGGTTGATCACACTGATGCATGCAAAATTTTGATGCCCAAATGGGAGAATAATATAAGCAAAGTATTTTAAGAGACGTATAATACACCTTCTTGGTGGCAAACAATATGAGAGTTTAGGTCCTGATGTTACACAGAATCTCAGAATTCAAAGCAATAATCAAAAACATTCAGTTAGAGACTCACGGGGAAGCTGATTTTACCTGGTTTACTTAGTTTAAAAAACTGCCAGGTAGGATAAAAATACTATAATGGACAGTATTTCATTCATTTCATTGAATGTGTATACCTTAAAACAGGGGTCACCAACTCCAGTCCTGGAGGGCTACTATCCAGTAAGTTTTCTATCCTACCTGGATTCTGATGAGCCACACTAGTTCTCAGGTAAATACCAGGAGCAGGTGTGGCTCATCAGAAGCCAGATAGGACACATAGGATAAAAAACTTACTGGATAGTAGCCCTCCAGGAGTTGGTGACCCCTGCTTTAAAATATTAAGATCTTTCATGTTAAGTGTACAGTACTTCCAATGGCTGTCAGGCTTGTGTTTTTAGAGTCATCTGCCAAATAGGTTTTAGATTTTTAGATGTAAAATCAATCCACCTGTTGAATACCTGCGATTATATGTACATGTCGCGTATCCCTTTTTAAAAGCACTGAAACTGAGATTGTACTTGCTTGCAAATAGTATTTTTGCTGGACATGAATAATCTCTATATCACCGGTCAAAGTGAAATATACAAATACTGAAATACAGTGGTACCTCAGTTCTCGAACTCATTAGAACTCAAATTTCTTAAAAGTCGAACTAACCAGTTAGAAAAAAAAAAATGACCTAGAACTCGATCTGAATCTCATAAGTCGAACCATGAACGCCGACCTAAGATAACTTCTACGCAGGGGGAAATGAGTCACACGGCACGTCTCTCAGTGGAAACAAAGGGTAATGCTTCAGTCTCAGCCTCGCATTCGCTGTGATAGCATCCTGCATGTTTACACTAGCTGAATACATATATTTAGACAGTAAAAATACATTTAGACAATGATAGACAGTAACAGTAATAATTATTATATAATAAAATACATTTAAAAATAAAGATTTCTTATTATTTCAATATTTATAATAAACAATTAATACATTTAATTATAATAATATTGTCGTGCCGAGCTGGGACGGAACGGAGACAAAGGCGCAGACGTCAGGGTATCGGGGAATACGGGGTTTAATTACAGGTAAGGCAGGCAAAACGGGGACGGACAATACAATGACCGAACTGGGGAAAGAAACTGAAACGGGAGGAACAGAGGACTAATGACAACAAACTGAAAAAGCTGATCACAAGGGAATTCTACACGGGGTTAACGAGGGGGCGTGGCACACGGAAGAAGCAGATGATTGGGGCAGGACACGTTGTTTTTTTTTTTTTTTTTTAAACTTTACACATTGGATACATTTATTTTCTTAGTTTAAAAATTACTGTTTTGATCAATGTGCTTAGATGTGTTTAGTACAGTATGTGCTTTTCTTGTTTTGTCCGGTTCATTTTGTGTTTAAATGCTAGAAAAACATATTTCGGTGAAATTTTTTGGGGCTGGGAACCAATTAATTGGTTTTCTGAACAGATTAAGTTCGAGTTATGAGGTACCACTGTATGGGTCATTCTCACAAACTCAGTTTTTTTTTTTTTTTTTTTTTTAATGTTATAATAAAATGTAACTTTTTAGGTACAATTTAGGTTAAAATTATGTCATTTGTTGCTTTGATTTGATGATTTTTAACCATCTTCCCCTTATAGGTATCCACAAATCAAAGACCACAAAACTAGACAAAAATTTTTAAGTCTTTAAACTGTATTGTATGCAACCCACAATTAACAATCAAGTTGTATGATGTATATTTATGCTTAATATTTGGGAGTTTTGTCATTTTTTCCTCATCTCCATAGAACTTGCCCTGGATTTCATGAAATATTTTTGACACAGAAATAAATGGTAATAACAAAACTGATTGATTACCCCAGACGCAAAAATTTAAAAGTAAAAAACTGATGTTACAGTAATGAATTTCTAAGAATGACCCATATAGTCCCCTTTGTGATAATTTAGGGATTCAAAATAAATATGCATAATTATGGTGTTTTGATGTTAGGTGCGATTAATCACAATTCATCGCAGAAAGCTGTGTGTTAAATAAAAAAAGGCAATGGAGCATCTCAAACTTGTGCCATTTCCTTTTGTCCCTTTTATGATGAAATGCTGAAGGGAGAGTTTTTGGCAAATGGATCATCAGTGGCGGATGTCCACATCGACAACACTACATAAGCTCCATCTAGCACCTAGCACCTATTTTTGGGGCTATAGAATGCGAGAACAACCCACAACCCACTTGTGAACAGCTAGTCACGTCTTGAAACCTTTCAGATCATATCCATGACAAATCTCATTCGTCTGCCTCTGATCATAATGGGTGTTAAATACAAGCAGCAAAAGTAAAATGTGACCGTTTGACTTAAGAGCCCTTCAATGCAGGTGAAAGTGTTTGAGGCTGCATATAAAATCAAAATGTAAAACCATCAGTCAGACACTAAGCAACTGCACAGTAGAACTGGTTGCTGCTATGGCAATAGATAAATACATTTAAACACAACATTTTGAAAGACTATTGAAAATATGTCATGGCAGTGTCTGGTAGGCAAAACCTCAATAAGCATTTACATAGAAATCTGTCAAGGGGGAAATTTATGCCTGTTGTCTGGAAATTCCCGTGGCCTCTTGCCATTCAAGACTTAGAAAAGACAGATGGGTATCAATACACACAATATGGGCCCATGTTCCACAATCTCACTCTCCACCCAACGCAGTGACTATTTAAGGCAGGAATTCTTATCAATCAAACTAGCATTTATCTGAAGAAGCCTCAAACTGTCAGAGCTCATCGGCGGCTTTCATGTTACTGTCACAATGGTTCGTGCCAACCAGCTTCACACAAGCCAAGATTGATTTTTTTGTATACTGAATAAGCTACACCATGTTCTGCTGAGTCAAATACAAGATGAAACTGGTATGGGGAGAAAAGCACCAATTCACAGGCCCTAAAGTTCATAAGAGATCATTTATGACTGACAGAAGGCAGCAGGTGGCATGCTAGCTAATATACTGTACCTGTGACCATAAAGCTAGCCAGCAAAACATCAATGCACTGATATGAAGTTGTGGTCTTCAGTAGTGACAGTGGGGTAAAGAACCATGACATAGAGCTATGATAGATGAGTCTGACCAATGGGCATAAGCCTCATGATTGAGGTACGAATGAAAAACAGGTGGGAGGGCATTCAGTAGGAAGGAAAAGCTGTGCCTATGTCTAACTGCTTCAGATTTGACCAAAGAACTGCACACAGGTTCTGGCTAGGAACATTCAGCCAGGAGTAAAGGGTAACAGGGCTATTTCATCCAGACTGCAAACCAGACACCATCATAACAGGAGTGGGGGCTGCGGTATAAAAGGAGCACGGATCTTAATAGCCCGCTGGCATGCCACGGCACGTTGAGGCCTAACTTGCTGTGTTGTTCTGGTTGTCTCATGGAACCACAGGAGCCCAAAGACTCTAGGTCCAAGTAAACTGACCATTCAAAACTGACTTGACACATTCATTAGTTAATGACTGTAAACACTGCAGTGGACAGGTATCCTGTTATTGCACCCTGTCAACACGGTGGACAGATAGCTGTTTTGCTCCTTTTTAATATGTATTGCCTTGTGTACATTCAATACCGATATTTACATGCCAGTAAAGATGTTTTGTTAATCTGAGGTGAACCTGGCAATAAAGAGCGAGCACACATTCCTGTAAAGAGCGCGAGAAAGCACACATCATCTGTGTCCCCTTTCCCTTCCACATCCTCCCAGCCTCTCATCTGATCTCTAGCCCATGCTGCTATCAGCAGCAGATCTGCGGGAGCAGACAACAAAGTGAAACGACATGCATCCCAAACCCCCCAAATAACACGCCAGCGGCAGCCACCCAGCTGGGCCCAGCAGCACCCCCGCCCCACCTTGCTTCCTCCCTCCACCAGTTGCCTGGACTCCTTTCTGGTCCTAATCAGGTACGGCCAGAAGGTCCACATCCTGCTTCTCTCAGGCTGATTAGTAGGGGCGAAACTCAGTTAATTTACAGATTCCCAGCCCCAATCCTTGTGCATTAGCTGATCCCATTACTTAAATGCCACCATCTTTCAACAGCAGTTGACTTTCAAGATCAGTGATTTTTTGTGATCCAGATGTGTTTACACCATTCAGGAAGGTACAGCGAGTTACTCCACTACCTGAGCCCCATACCCATAGTGCTGCATGCCCAGCACAGCCAGCTATAGCTCACAGTAGTCATTATGAGATGTTTGCAATGCCTTTGATTTTGTAAGCAATTCCACCAAAACAAAAGATCTCCAGTTAATTTCTCCTCTAGCTGGATCTGGCTGCTTGCAAAGACCCGTGTACATCTGCTAGCCTCATTTTTATGAAGCGAGATCTTACTCCATTCTGACAAGAATGACAGAACCTGAAGGAAAATACATTGGGTACATCTACAGTAATTTACAAAGTCATTTCGTACTGATAAAATACTTTACCATCCTTTTCACAGCCACTTATCGTCCATCCCTAATGAACTGCCAATTGAATTCTACTGCTAATGTGAAAAAGATTGTTGGCCCTCCTTCTCCATAACACATGACAGAAAACCTGGGAGCAGGAGGAGATATTTGGAAATTTTAATTGGATGTGGCAGTGTCCTCCTCCTCTTTGGCAAAATGGTTGGCTTGGTGTATTGCCAGGCTTGGCTTTCTTTAAATATCAATTTGTTCTGATAGGTTTAACATGCAAGGAAGGCTCCTTCTTCCCAATCCTGTCTTTCAAAGAGGGGACCCCTGACTGTGGACCTCTCCCCAGACAGCCGTGGACTGTTCTGCTCTGTTGCCCGTTGGTACCGATTACTCCCCTCTGCTGGCCATCTGCCAGGAGAGCTGCAGGTGATAATGGTCCACCAATCTGCTGTGTCTACAAAGCGAGTTTGACATTCAGAGCGTTCTGCTCTAACACCCACACACAGAGCAGTGCGGGTCATCACATTCCACATGGCCATGCGTTAGAAGATGCTGGAAAGACCCGCTTGCAGGAGTGCACCATTAACAGAAAAGCTAACTCCACAGCCTCCCACAATTCTTCTCTGTAACTACTACCATCAGCTATAGCGGTAACTGGGTCAGAAGTCTCTGTGTCTGTGACCAGGAGATCCCCGGTGGGACCTTAAGCAAGGCCCTTAACCCCCAGCTCCAGGAGTGCTACATGTTAGCTGAGCCTGCGCTATGACCCCCAAGCTAAGGAGAGCAAGATGGGGTTGGCGAAGAGAAGCATTACTGAATTCTTTCAGGAATTTCCATTATTTGTGAAAATGGCAAATAAAACATGTTTGTTTGATGTCCTGAGACGATAAAGGATCAGAATCAGGGCTGATGCAGGCATTTTTTAATTTCACCAGTATTCAGCTACCACAGCCCGATCCAAATGTTGATCTATTTCATTTTCTGCGTCTGCCAATGTACATCAGTTGTGCAGCTTGTAAGGATCCATCACACGCTGCAGTAAGCCTGGAAACTCAAAGTAGCCCAACAATCCAAATGGATAGGATCAGATCGGGGTAGGGCTGTCTATTATAGAATAAACCTAGTTAAAGTTTAATAAGACACATAGGGCTCTATTTTGATGATCCAATGCAAAGCACAAAGCACGAGGCGGAACTAACAGTTACATTTCCCTATTTTGACGGTAGAAAAACCAGACTTTGTGCCAGTGCAAGGAGGAAAAAGGTTGTCCTAACTCTCTTAATTATTCAAAGGCGTGTTTTGGGTGTAACAAGCAATAAACCAATCAGAATAGTGCGTCACCTCACTTTTAAAATGCAGATCGACGGCGGATTCCTACTACAATAGTGCGTTTGCCTGGCAAGCCAGATTGCTTTTCGCATGAGGAAACGGACGTCCTTGTGCGCGAGGTGAACAGGAGCGAGCACGTTATTGAATGGGTTCCACCGAAGCCTTTTGAGGTAAAGCAGGCAACACATGAGGTAGCAGTGAGTGTATCCTCGTTTTCTGGCATCACCAGATCATCCGTGCATAATAATGTCAGAAGACGCAGAAGCTCACTGCTGAACGAGCACAGCGGCTGGGAACAGGGACTTAATTATGTGTTTTGTATTTTAAATTTTGGGTCTGCAGTTTGCAAAATATAAATAAAAGTGCAATCTTTGTTCAAACAAAACACAACCTACAGTTTTTCAGGTGTTTTATTATGTTCAATAAATTGTTATATGCAATAGGGTCTCACAAATTAGATTCCTTATCAGGCAACAGACGATTCTGCTCATCTGCCAGGTTTGGCATTCTGAACTTCTTAAGTCCTAATGTGTCCTCATTTATGTCCAACAGACATCCATCACTCACGGCAATGCTACATACAACATGCCACAAAGAATGCAGCAACCTTCTGAAGGCTGTATTGTAATGTTCCATCTAACTTAAAAACCTAAAACACATTTTCAGCAATCCAAATGTCCTTTCAACTGTAGATACTAATGATGATGAACTTGAAAGATTTAATGAGATGGTTTATTCTTCACTTAACATATATCGTTCTTCTTTGGTGTTTCATTTAACAGTACGATTACGTGAAAGGACCAGTTGTACTTCATAATAAAACGCATATAAATAAAATAAAACAACATAAAATAAAAAAAGTATTACTGCACCTAGAAAGCGCAACTTGTGTCCGTAACGAGCATCGTGCACCCAAGTGTTTCTAAAAGGTGCCGCTAAAATACTGTTTAATAATGCACCACTGACTTCAGACATGTTTTTTCGTCAAAATAGCTAAGCACCGACAATGCGCCCAGACCCGCCACATTTAAAAAACACCACTTCCACAAGCGGAAAGCCAGCGCAAAATCATCTGCTATTTAAATAACGTGCAAGCATGGTGTGAAAATGAGCAATGCGCTGGTACGAAGCTAGCAAAACTACTTTGCGTGACGCTTTGAACAGGTGGAAAATAGAGCCCATATACTTTTTGAAGAAAAGCTATTTACTGGCACTGAACATTAAAACACACAAATAAAAACTGCATTTCTGTTTGCCTTTTAAGCTTTCTAAATGAAAACTGCACAGGGCAGATATGACAAATAAATAACTAAAACGCCTCAATATAAACAATTGGTATTGTTGCTACCCAATATCCAGTGGTGCTCTTGATTTACTCTGGGATATGCTTTGAGCCCTTTTTTGAACAGACTGCCATCTAGTGGAGTCTGAAAATACAGCACATGGTTCATGAAGCATGGTTTTAGTCATCATGTGGCCAGGCATGCACACAGCATAAATACAACGAATTACGGTATGTGGAGGGGCACTGAAGGCAACATGGCTATATACAGTCTATGAAAAGCATATGTAACAATTAAAAAACATTGCTGTGTTGTTATATAATAATCTGACAATTTTAGATTTTTAGAATCCAAGACTTTGACTTCTGCAATACGTGGATGTACAAAACGTTTGATTCTTTTAGATTTGAAAACCTGTTCAACTGACTCAATGTAAAGAACCGGCTCAAAAGAATGATTCATTCACGAATCAGACATCACTGTCGTTCACTTGGATAGCTGTTTTTGCATGCAAACAGTATTTTTCCCCAAGACTATACGGAGCTGAAGCTCACATAGTGCTTTTCTCTCTGACTGAAAATTGCGCAAATACAAATGTGATTACGCATTGTATTGGACTTGACTTCTAAGATATTGATCGTGGTATAATATGATCCGCAGTGATATCACGCGGTGCAGCAGGACTGACTACATTTCTCTAGTTGTTTGTCCTACTGCCATAATATACTGACTTTGCTGCAGCATAAATAATAGCAGCCGTCACGGACATATAACATAGGTACCACAGTCAATGGGGTTAACGAGACCCATAAACACACAATCAATTACAAGGGCAGGAGCTACGCCCAACTTTTATTAAACAGACAGAGAAAACAAAGAATCCAGAAGTCAGAATATCTGGCAAAATATCCTGTTCTGGGCTGGCAGAGATCTACATTTAACGAACCTGATGCCGTGTAAAGGGTTAAAATGTTTTGAAACTAAGTGGTACAAATCGGGCACCACCGTGAAGTATAATTCTGCGCATGCACAGATGTGTAAGGTACAAATAGGGCAGGTGATAGGTGTCCCTACTGATCCATACAGCCTACCCAAATCCATGGAAACAGATAGAAATATGATACTTGTGTTTCATCCAGCTATTTTTATACAGATGAATGGAAACAATTCTAGTGATTATAAAAATTAATAATGTCATAAAATAAAAAATAACTGACCAGTAGTGTTGTAGTCAAGACCACCTAAACCGAGACCAAGACATTGCTGAGACCGGAGGGTACCAAGACCAAGACGCTGCCGAGACTTGAGGGTACCAAGACCAAGACCAAGACACACTAAGGCGAGACCAAGACCAAGATTGGCCGAGACCAAGACCAAGACCGAGACCGTCTTGCTCTCGCGAGGATTTTGTACCATGTGACATGGTGACGCATGGTGACGTTTTGGAACATTTCTTTGCCGACTTCGATATCATGCGATGTGTATGAAGTGTGTGGACTTTGCACTGGCAGTGTCCATTGAGAAAATGTATACAATGTAACGTTTTTAAAGTAGACGCATCTGACTGGTTACATTTGAATTGAGGCGCGTAATGAATAATGATACTGTTCTGTGAGGATGTGCTGTTTTCTCTTTTTTTCCCCATCCCATCGAGACCGCTATGTCCGAGACCAAGACAAGACCGAGACCAAATAGGGTCGAGACCAAGACAAGACCGAGACCACAAAAAATTGGTCTCAAGACCGGCCTTGAGACCAAGACCGGTCTCGAGAACTACAGCACTACTGACCAGGTGATTATGTAATAACTGTGACAAGCCTGAATTGGCATACCAACAAAGTGGATCACGACAGCACTAAAATACCCTTAATGCATTATATGAGGTAACTCACTTCGCAGTACAGAACACAAACAACTCTTGCCACCTTTAACCCAGTCTGTAGGTGGTTGAAGCACGGGATCTGCCTGCTTTGGCTCTCATAGCTCTGATGACAAGCACCCCCAACCCCTCCACCAAAGCAGTCACTGTCAGTGCCCCCTCCACCAAAGCAGTCACTGTCAGTGCCCCCTCCACCAAAGCAGTCACTGTCAGTGCCCCCTCCACCAAAGCAGTCACTGTCAGTGCCCCCTCCACCAAAGCAGTCACTGTCAGTGCCCCCTCCACCAAAGCAGTCACTGTCAGTGCCCCCTCCACCAAAGCAGTCACTGTCAGTGCCCCCTCCATCACCACTCCTTCCAAGTCATAAAGGCCACTTGTCCACAGGGGCAGGTGAGGAAATGTGGCAGCTGTCTGAAGAGCAAATGAAACGGAGCAGGAGTGAAAACACATACTCCTCTAAGTATCACTATCCGGCTGGCACTGGCCCCTGGTCCCAGTGCTCTTTTACATTTCGGGGTGACTGCAGGAGATAGACAGTTTGCACTAAGCACATTGGAAATGCTTTCGAAGCAGTAAAAGGCTTCTCTCTGTTACTTATATTTGTCAGTCATATCAGTGCAGTTGGAGTGTAGGAGTCCAAGAATGAGCAGTTTTATGATGCTTGATGTATGCTTCTGACATATTATTTAGCCTTTCTTCCAAATCAAAGGAGCATTTCTTCAGTTTATTGGTTACATGTGTTACCAGAGGAAAAAGATGTTGCAGCCATATAAGGCAGCGGGGTAGAATCCCACATTATTTCAGACTGACTTCGTTTAATGAAGGCCCAAGGTGAGGCCTGAGTAAAAGTCGGTGGACCAGTGTCTGTGCCTGAATGGGCTCAGAAGCAAAAGTTGATCTAATGTCATCACCTAACTTATAGGGGAGTACATGTGGGCTCTAAAATGAGGAGATCTAGGGTAGCAGGAGGTGTCTTTAATACGGCCCAGCTGGCCACCCTGCTGAGCCACCACTCTAACAGGCCAGCTGTGCCGCATTCCGTCACCTGGGTGCGAATAGATGGTACAGACAGCTGACATTTTTTGTGAATGTTGGGGAGGTGCTGTGCAGATTGCGCTCAAAACCAGAGACGTGGATATACTCCAGAGTCTCAGACACAGACACACACAAACAGAGACACAAAGGAGGGCACGCTTGCACACAGATCCCTAACTAGGTGTAAAACTGACAATGTGTGAGCACTTGGATATCAAGCATGTAATGAGGCACAACACAAAGTCCAGCAGAATCCCTCTCAGAACCACTACGGCAGGGGTGGGCAATCTAATCCGCAAAGGGCCGGCATGAATATGGGTTTTTGCTGCAACTCCCTAATTAGATTACTAATCAGAGAACTAATTTGCTAAAGAGTCCTCACACCTGGGCTTGAACAGCTGACCTAAAGGTTGTCCCAAAAACCTGCATACACTCTGGTCCTTTGCGGATAAAATTGCCCACCCCCGCAATACAGTCTGGTATTAATAACACAAAGGCTGAATAACAAGATGAGTTACAGAGAAAGAGTAACTAGGGACCAAAATTTTAATAAAAACTTAACACATATGCCATACATGGCACATGTGTTAATATGCCCCAGAGTTCTCACACTCACACACACACACACTCAAACAAGGGCCCTTTCATCAGGCACCACAACTGCAGGGAGAGAAGCCGAATTTGACACTTTCGACACAATTTCCGTCTCACTTCCTCCCTGTGGGCTCAGTCTGTCGAATATGCCCGGCTGGTTTCGACGAGGGCAATGCTTTCCAGGCCGAGCCACCATGCCTGCACCAGCAGGAGGAGATACAATCAGCAAGCTACACCCTCCATCCTCCACCTCTATCTCCATATTTCAGCCTGTAAGCCCCACCCCAGCTGCCCATACTGTGTTAACCCCCAAACCTCATATTATTCTAAATCAGTCCTCATGTGAGTCCAGGACACTGGTTAATGACAACCCAGCAGATGCAGCAGCCATAAGTGATACTTCGCACCCAGAAAGGTCTCTACACACCTCTACACCTTCCCTGCTGTCTGACGCACCATGGCGGAGCTGGGAGAAGCAGCGTGAACAGGAACCATTTGGGGTTGTGACGCGGCTGTCTGTTCCCGCAACAATAGCCGCTTAACACAGCATAACACCATGTCATATTGAGCTGTGAGGACTCACCTGGGACTCTCCTCATGCCGTCCAGAAGTCTGCCTTTCCAAGGTGAGATCAAGTAATAAACAAATCAGGGCCACAGGATTGATTCTTCAGTAATTATTTTAGCTGCTTATCAGACATTGAAATCCAGCATTTGAGATACAAGCCTTCACTGCCAAGAATGCAGACGGCTAGTGTCTTCATTTCTGAACCTGTCTGCCCATCACACCAAATCCTAAATATTTACACCTTTAAAAGTAGCTCTTTGGTTAAGATACTGTTTACCTATTCAAACAGGCTTTTATGAATTTTTTTTTTTTTTTACAGAACACCGGTTGAAGTGAGCATAAACCTTAAAACTCACTTATTATTCTGAATTGCTGTATAGCAGGGGAACAAATGACTTCATAGTATCCCTGTTATAAATTCACACGAAGAACAATCCTCCTTGTTGCCCCAAAGTGACTATACTTCAGATACTGATATACTGCCAGCTTATACAATGTACGGCCATCAAATGTATGTGTGTGTAAATATGAGAAATTAATATCTGAAAGAAATTTCAGCATGAAATTAAACTGGCAGCATATATTGCGGCTTTGGAGAGAAATTGCAGGGAATTTGTGCAGGGCAGATAATGAAATGGCAACTGTATCCCAGGTAACACATAATGCACAACGGCATGGTAGCCGAAATCTGGGATATCGACTAAAGACCCTTCCACTTCCCAACACTAAATCCTCACTCCTTTATTTAAAAAAAAAAAAGGAAAAGTAACTCAGCAAAAGGAAGGATACCCACAAAATGAGGAAATTAGCTTGCAGGTTGTCCACACGCTGCTTTCGATGAAATGACAAGCAGCGATGGGCAGACTGCAGGCAGTGAGAACTTTACTGTGTGACCCGCTGCCCATCAGTGTCTCTATTAGGGCCTGTCTGTGACACCTGAGGTAGTCCATCACAGTGCAAAATAAACAGCAGCACATCTGCCTCCATGCCAGACTGGATCCCAAGCGACCCCTCCCCCTGAACCAACACACACGTCCTGGGAGTGTGTATCACTGTCAAGTTGAAGTCAAAATCATTTCTAAATGGCTTCTAGGTGGCATACTCTACTGAAAATTCCTTAACTAGGGGTTAGTTAAGTAGCTAAGGTAAGTAACAAAGCAGAATGCCGACAGATAACGGTAATAGGGTAATTGTAAGTGCAATTCATTTTTTGTACAGTTAAGGGATACCCCTACATCGAGCCTTTCAATGTGTTCTCCCAATAAAATGCAATTAAAGTCACCCCCCTGAAAAGACAGCCTGAGCACCATGGGTCATTTGAAGACGATACAAACGTACAAGCAGGGGATGCAATGCGGAGAAACTAGCAGCCAGAAGCTAACTCTGAGCTAATCTGAACACCTAGAGCCACTGAGGCAAAGGTAGACAAAGGTAGACACAGGTCACCCCCCCCCCCCCCCACCAACATATCACTGACTGTCTTGCTGCTGAACAGACAGCAGCCTCCCACTCAAGCACTAATGAAACAAAACAGTACCAGTTAATTAAATGGTGGGAGGGCCAGTATAAACATCTGGATTTATGAGCTGCCTGTGGAATGAGAGGAATTGTGGTAACAAGCCACTAACTGTTGAGCTCAGTCTGCAGGTAACCATAATGACAAAAAAAAGAAAGAGTCACAACGAACATGGGGAACTTCTGCCTCAGGTCCATTACTTAGCATAAATTATATTTAGATCACCAGGTCAAGTCTCTAGCATGACCATACGGCAAAACTACAAACAGGCTCAGAAAGCAGGTGGTGTGGGCATCCAAAGTGTATGATGGAACTGCCAGTAACTCCAGGCACACAACAGTCAACGTTATGTCAAGAATAGGGTTGGACTATATAAAGGATATGCATCAGAATGAGAAACGTCAATATGCAGGTATGGAACATTACTTGATAGCGTTAATCTGCCTATCGCATCGCATCACAGAAATGAACACAATTCCAACCAATCATATAGTCTTATAAGAATGGACAACCTACACTACACCCAACAAATGCATAGCAAGGTTGAGTGAGTACTGGAGCACGCCGCATGCTACTGCTTTGGTAATATATTATGGAAGATTCCCTCAGAGGAAGCTTCAAGTTTCAGTAACATAAGTGACAGCCCAGCACGCACAACATCTGCTAAAAAAGATGATGCTGTAGATAAAGATAGAAATAGGTAAAGAGACGCCATTGGTGTGGCAGTACTTCAGCAATTTAAAGTACAACATGCACCATCCAGGAGGACAGGGGCCCCTCCCCCCCATCCCTGGTAGTCTTACTGGTCCATAAAAATATGGAACGAGTGGCAACTCTACCGCGTCAAACACGTGCCCTGGAATGAGCAGCAAGACAGGTAGAGAGAAAAAAAAACTTAACCCGGACTGTCCATTTTCTCAAGCTTTGGTGTTGGTCCTATGACAAAAAACTTATTTTTTACAATTTATTTATTAAAAATAGAATTCAGTTTGCAGTCCATTCAATTCGTTATGTTTTTCATGTTCCAATTTTATTTCAGGGGAATCCTTAGGGAAATATAAGCAAAAACTGAGCCCCGAAACAAAATAATTACTTGAATGATACCGTGATGATTGAAATTGATAACGTGAAAAATATTGTGATAAAATATTTTGCGTGTTGCAATGAAATATTTTGTATATCGCCCAGCCTTAGTCAAGAACTAGATTACCCCAACAGGGTGCAGTTTACTTATGTTGTCAACAGCTTATAACACACGATCGCCTCAACTTGGCATTGAATTTTAAAAAATGCATGAAATCAGCAGAGCATTGGAGTGGGCCCTAAATTATCAAGAACTCACAGCTTTTGGGGGAGACACAGGAATGTCTGATTTTCAGCACATTGTGACAAACCTGCAGAACATTCACATGGTCTATGGCAGGGCTATTCAACTCACGGTCCTCAAGGGCCAAGCCCTGCTGATTTTCCAGCCTTCCTTCACCTGTGAGCCAGGTGTGAAGCCTCTGACCAATCAGAATCAGTAATTATTAAACTAACTACCTGGGAGAACTGAAAACAAGGCCTGGATTTGGATTCGAGGGCCTGAGTTGAATAGCCCTGGTCTATGGCATGGCAGTAAAATCATCTTATGACCTACTCCAGGACCAATGGGTGGAGAATACCACACGAGTAAACAAACAAACAAACAAACAAACAAACAAACAAAACAACAAGCATAGACCCTCCCAAACTTCCACAAGCAAAGAAATGAGAAGGGAGCCCATCACCATTCAATAAGAGAAGAGGTGGTCCATGGCTGTGGCCCATGGCTATCCCCCCAGGCTGATAAAGTACCCCGATATGCAGGGCTGCTCTGGGGAGGATCTGGGAACGGGTGGAGGTGCAGCAGGGAGGAAGGAGCAGGAGGCGTGTGGCGAGAGGTGCAGCTTCAGCGTATTTGCTTTCCTCCTCCTCCAGCTCCAGGACTCCAGCAGACTCCTTTTACGGTCAAAATACTGCATGACGATCGCAGCCCCAGTGCACAGCCCCAGTGCACAGCCCCAGTGCACAGCCCCAGTGCACAGCCCCAGTGCACAGCCCCAGTGCACAGCCCCAGTGCACAGCCC
The DNA here is from genome assembly GCF_048594095.1 of Paramormyrops kingsleyae. Lineage (NCBI taxonomy): Eukaryota > Metazoa > Chordata > Actinopteri > Osteoglossiformes > Mormyridae > Paramormyrops > Paramormyrops kingsleyae. The sequence continues at coordinate 28,424,547 of NC_132797.1, forward strand.
CAGTGCACAGCCGCAGCCACAACCTGCCACATGTACAATCTGCCGAGGGGCCGCACTCTACGGAGCTCAACAATGAAACAATGAGCAACATAACTGAACTAAGGATTCCTCTATCACTCCAGTTTAGTTTTTAAACCTCTAGGATGAATGCAGACAAAAAGCCTGATGTCACGATGTGAAAACTAACATCTGACAGCATAAACCTCAAAAAGCGACCTTCAGAGGTTCTGTCAATCTCACCTTCCACTTTGATCATAATTGACCATGTTAGAGAGGTATGTTCTTAGCACATTTGCCCAAAAGTGCACCCCACAGCTTTCTCCTCGATAAAGGACCCGAGTGAGGCAAGAAAAGGGGGATAGAGGTGCTGAATTTTTGGCACCCTTAAACTATCCATTACAATGGGGCTGCCATTTGTTTACATTAACTAATGAGCTAATTAGCCTTGTCTTAATCTGCACCAATGGTGTAATTTCACAGGAATGCCATGGCTGCAAAGTGTTCTAGATTACGGGCCCATTTCCTGCTAGATTGGCCCACATTGCACAGCATCGTTTTCCCACAGCATACAGAGAGAAAAGCCACAAAAAGCCCATTTCTGGTCTCTGTCTAACCCCCACCCTCACAAGTACAGACATTTACACACAATGTTTGATCATTTTCATGTCATTCTCACTCACTTTCAGCTTCTGAGGTTTTGATCCTATGTGATCACAATAGTATATTCAGAAAACCTTTGCCTGAGATGCTGGGATTTAGCATTCATGAATATATATTTTTGCATTTACCGTGTATACAGATACTCCTCACTTAACGACAGAGTTCCATTCCTACGACTTGGTCATTAAGTAAGCTGGTCGATAAGCGAGGAGCTGCCCCTTACAGATATTGCTAGCATATTGTACTGGTAGGTGGGTTTGTGCCAACCATCTTTAGATATTGCTTTAATGTCGCCTTTGCACCATTTATAACATTTTTAGTATATTTATGAACATGGATGCACATAATTGGTACACAAGTACGCATTCACCTTTACATCGATATGTAAAAATGCATGGTAATTTGTCATAGCAGCGAAAATGCACATAATGCGTGTGCATTTGCTCCATTACAAAAAGGTGAATTACATGAATCCATGTTTATAAATGTTTATACAGTATTGTACTGTATATTGCAATAAACCGATGAGGAAATAAGCTGAAATATACATTTCTTAGGTCTGCATACTGTAAATACAGGTAATCATTTTTATTTATCCCAAAAATAGAAAAGGTCTAAAGGAAACTCCAACTTGATAACTTTGTTTTAATTTGTTTTAATTGCTTGATGCCAAGATGCCGCTCTGCCATTTCCATGGCCAAAGTTCTCATACGGTGTACGATACTGACTGGTCGGACATTGGTCATACGTCCGGGGGGGTGGGGGGGTCGTTAAACAGGTAGGTCATTAAGTTAAGTGAGGAGTGCTGTATACCATTTATATCAACATTGAAGATTTCTGACCTGTTGAGTGGCATCATAGCAACAGTCTTATGGTGCTTTACCACTGCCACCAAGAACCAAACTGTACCCAACCAGTACCTCAAACTGGCGGTTTTCCATTGGGTAAAAGAAGAGAAATCATTCATGATCGGGGGACAGCTTCGTCTAGGTTTTACTTCAGACTACCCCTCAAAGCCTGACCTCATCATTAGTCTAATCACCAAATAATACGTCCATTAATCTTTTTGGTATGCCAGTTAGCATTTTTCCTTTTTCGGTTGAAATAAAAAAGTTTCTTTTAATTAGGTGGCTCCATCGATGCCTTTTACTAACGACAGTTTAATCATATTCATCCATCTCCATTAGCAGAATTACACGCTGGGAAGCAGACACTGGGCTGTGCTAAAAATGACACCATAAAACTTCTTCAGTTCTGCCTGCCACCCCCCATATATATTTTTTCAACAGCACTCCTGTTCTCTCTCTGTCTGGATCCCGAACAACCTAATCTGTAAAAGACAGGACTGGGTCACAGCCAAGAACACTCAGTCACTCTCTCTCCGTCTCCCTCCCGCCGTCTCTCTCTCTCTCATTTTTGGAGGGGGCTATGGAGAGGGAGGTCAGCTGGACCTGGATGGTCTCAATCTCCCCAGGCTCCCCTACCACCATTAAAATCAATCAATGCATAAATTCCAGCCATAGTAGGTGGTCCCCCCCAAGAAAGAGTGAAAAAAAAAAGAAAAAACAAGACTGCGTCAGTGATGTAACAATCCAACAGGGCCCAAAAATTCCAGTGTCGGACCATATACTGCGAACAGACAAAAACACTGTAAATTACAGTCCACCACGAGGAGCCATCCTGAGAGCAGGCACCAGACCCGCTTCGGGCAAAGAGCGGGACAGGAGCCCGGCCTCAGGCTCTGGCCTCGCAGGCTGTGCACGACTGATCTTAGCGACAACGAGAAGAGGCACCACGGAGTATAGGCCGCTGAGGCCATTTTTCGAGAATGACGGCACAAACTTAATGCCGCACCACATGGTGACAGCAAGCAGAGAAAGGCTGAATGGCAGTACTTTAACACGTCGCAATAAATCACAGCAAAACAACACGGCACACAGGTTAAATTAAGCTTTCTCCCCACTTGTTGTATAAATAGTGTTTCATTAAGTGCAATACTGGAAAACAAGCCTGAAATACCCTTTACTTCCCCCCAGTCAAGATAGTCTACTGCTGTGAACGAGTGCTTGACTCAACAACTGAGCCAACTGTTACGGTTTCGGTACAGGGGCACGAGACAAGGCGAGAGATTCAGCACCACACTGACTCACACAGGAATAAATCTTTCCACTGAATTTCTGATTTTTCTTTTTAATGAAGGAAAACTTTAAACACAAAGGCCATTTTGGGAAAAGGCAGAATTTGACCAAACCTGGTCCCTTTGCACAAAATTGTGGTTTTTCACAACTGTTTTGCTAGCTGTCCCAGGCTATGGCAAGGAGGCGACCAGATAAATTATACTACTGTACAGATGCGACAGCCAAGAAAAACACACAGGTCATAGGAAGAGACGGGTTTGCTAATATTTAGATGTAGAGACTTTCTGTGCTCTCTGTTTTCTTATATTGTTTGTGCACATGGTATTTATAATATAATGCATTCTCTTTGAAGGGGATATCACCAGGAAAGTAAGAGGAAGGAAACGTTTCTGGGGGTTTTATATATCAATGGAATTACTTCCCCTTAAAAAAAAAATTCCATTCTGTTCTCCTCTGGAATGAACCACAGACGTTCTTTTCCAAGGAAAAATGTCAAAGAACATAAAACAAGGAAACACCCATGCAGGAAACAAATTGAAACACATTATTACCATGTCTAAGTTTACGTTTTCTTTTAAATGTTTTCATTTATTATCTTTATTACCCATGCAAACGATTCATTTATTTAATAATTCATTCCCAGAATGCAATTATTTTTTAAATGATTGACTCTTCCTCTTTTTGTTATTTTCTGGAGCTTCTTCATAAAGAATATCTATATATGAAACTGCCTTGTTTACAACAGACCCCATTTAATGTGGGCAATAAAACTAAGACAGATCTTGTCATGCCAAATACGCATGATAAGTATGAGAAATAGACCACTCGAGAAAAAAGTGCATCATGGGAAATGGATGAAAGAAAAAAGGACCCTGTGCAGTGGTATCCCACGATCCATTGCCACCTGTTTGCCTCACCTCTCCCCTCACTTCCCACCAGAGAAGCAACCCCATCATTCCCAGCTGTTTTGGAGAAAAGACCAAGTAAAGACATTGGTGGGGGGAGCCACACGCACACGGGTTCGTAATTGTGTCTGTGGGGACTCTCCATTGATTTCTGTGGAGAAAACTCATATCCCAACATAATGACCTTAACCCCTACCCAGGCCTTACCATAACCTAAACTTAACCATAAGCAACCAAACAAAATGAGACATTTGGCATTTTTAGTTTTTTGACAGCATTCACAGATCTTTGTAGGGACCTGAAAAATGGTCCCCACAATGTCAAAATAGACGGTTTTTATGACACAAAATGGTCCCCACAATGTCCCCTGCTGTGTCCTGATGTAGCTGACAGCATAGAGCTCTGGCATGTCAGAGGAGTCCATCACAAATGTCCAGCAATTGGAGCAGAGCTACAGTCTGACTGTCCACATCATACCTAATCAGATCCAGATATTAATATATTTAAACACACACTGCACATATCTAGATAACCGTTTTCTTCTGAACTTGTACTAGTATAAAAAGGTAGGAAATTGCGAGGAAGTAGATGTAATTTTCTAACATGAATGACACTGTGTGTAGTAAAAAAAAAAAAAACAAAAAAAAAACATTTATTCTAATGCACAGGCAGCCACAGAACATCCGCCAGTGTTGGGTTACACACTGATGCTGGCGAGCTGAGCACACAAGACCTGCAGTCCAGCAGTTCAAAGCCACGCACTTGAAAGCCTTTCCTCCAAAACTATAAAATTACGCCATATCTACATATCCGCTAATGTCCACACCAACAGGACGGCAGATATTTTTCCAAAGAGGGACTGGAGATCCAAACACTGGGGTACTTGAACTTGTTTTTGCTGACTAGTGCAGGTGGTAGGAGTTTCTCAATCTGGAGCCTGAAGCATTAAAAAATTAAATAAATTAAACAATAAAATAAAATCAAGTCTAGTTCCACAAAACACTGAACATAATGTAAAAAACATACAAGAACACACACACAAACAGTTTAAACAATCTCAAAAGACTGGACAGTATATAACTAGGGCTGAGCGATATCATATCGGTATTATATCGCACATGCGCAATAATCACTAGGGCTTCAGATGACAGACGAAGCATTTGGCCGGATGCCAGCTTTTCTGTGAAATACGGACATTAATTTACGCCCATAATTTGGTAAGAGGATTAGTAGTATGGCTAAAATATTAATGAGATACGTTTTGTGATACCCAAAAGTTAGTAATATGTATAAACTTTGTTTCTTAAATTCTATTAGGGGAGCACCCCATATAATATTGTTTTGGTATACTACGGTTTGGTATACTACGGTGTGGTATACTACGGTTTGGTATACATCAGTGCAATATGCACTGAAGTCGCGGTGAAGAAGAGCAGCCATTACATCTTTTAAAAGAGGAGATCTTGTGGATAAACAAGGTAAAAAGACGTCGGCACTGTGGTGGTACTTTTTGCAGTTCAAAGTCTGACACATTTATTAAACATAAGGATATGCTGTATTTATACTAATAATGACTTTTGGGCGTCATACAAATCCTCATTAATATTTTAGCCATACTACTAAACTGCTTAAATTGTGGCCGTAAATAAATGTCCGTATTTCACCAAAAAGCTGATGCATGACCAAATGCTTCGTCTGTCATCTGAAGCCCTGGTGATTATTTTCATGCACGATATAATAACGATGTGATTTCGCCCAGCCAATATAACAATGACAAAAAAAACCCTCAAAATGTTCTAGGGCATGCTACATGAAGTACATAATGTGAATGTTTCAAACAAAACAAAAATAAAGCTGGTGACCTGAAATACCTGCAGAATTCTGAAGACAGGCTTTAAATGAATATATAATGGTTGTTTTAACAGCTCTTCTAAGGGAATCTTATCTGTATCATGTTACCATTTACAGGGAAACCGATCACAGTCTAAGGCTTCAAAAGGGGGTTTGCCAAGTTCTGTACTGGACTTGGGCTTTTTTCTGGTCTTAATGTTTTGATCTCACTGCGTCTCTGGGAATTGTGGGAGAATTTTGGCTGGGATTTGCTGTTGGCTGCTGTGCCGTCTGGACATGATGTTGTCTGGCATGTCATACTCAAAAAAAGACACTGGGGGCCTGATTTCCTTCTCCTCTTGTGTCACACTGGACAAAGTATTGCCATCCTGCCATTGATGGACAGCAGCCCTGACAGACCCGCTTTTCCGAAAACAATTACTGTTCAACTACCAACACCTGGACATTTAGCGACGCATTAATAATGGTGTTGATATTTTGTTGATAAACAATAGTACAGAATTTTCTTCATTTTGAGCAGGAAATATCAACATGGAACATCAGACTGCTTTCGGTTTCCAAGGTAACTTGACGATGAAAAACAGTACTGAGGGCCGTAGCCCACAGCACGTTAAGATACAGAATATAATTAACATTACAGGGAAAGGGAAAGAGTGTGTGTGTGTGTGTGTGTGTGTGTGTGTGTGTGTGTGTGTGTGTGTGTGTGTGTGTGTGTGAGAGAGAGAGAGAGAGAAGAGAGAGAGAGAGAGAGAGAGAGAGTGTGTTGGGGGGGGGGGGGGGGGGCAGAGGAGGAGCCCCCGGGGGCATCCTGAATCTATATTGGAGGCACAGCTGTGCGCCCTGGAGGTCCGGACTCTGGCAGGGACCAAGGATCTAATGAAGCCCAGATCGAGAGGGGAGGAGTATTGCAGAGAAACTGGAGTTGACCCTAATGTGCTGACCCAGAGAGCCAGGAGGTCACATGGAGCCCCTTTCCTCTAGGTGACAACCGACAGACATGCTATGAAACAGGGGACCATCACACAGCCTTTTCACCATGTCAGTGATGAGGCCAGGCCAAAGCTGAAAGCATAACCAGGTGACTGCTAAAAACACTTCAATACCCTAAAGTTGCCCTATGCTACAACTTTACATAGATGAAGCAACATTTTACAAGTTTAATATATCCCTTACGGTACAGAAGTACAGAAACAAGTAAAAAGAGATCCTTTCTCAATTATCGGATTATGTTGTGTACGCATTGTGGATTTGTCGGAGGGTTTTGTTTCCATTCCACGATGCAGGCAGATATCTCACTGTGACTTCCACCCAAAACACATTCGCCTTGCTATCCTTACTCAGGCTCTGCTGTTAGTTAACATTGTGCTGACAACCGTTAACCACTTCCACATGCGAGACACCGAGCAGGCAGCGCTCCCCTCTATCTAGGGCGCAATAAAGAGGCTCTCCACACTCCGCAGAGCAGCCTGGGGTCACCGTATGAGGCCGAAGATGACTAAAATGATTTACACTCATTTCTACTCTGTCACTCTCCATCCATGTCTCAGAAGATGACGAAAACCCACCATAAAGAATGCACAACTACTGTGCACTAGCGCTGTACTCAGGGAGAACACTTCCAGGGTGCATTCCCCTTCTCCATTCATCACCTCTAACATGCCCCCCCCCCCCCCCCCATTTTTTAACAACAGATTTATTCCTACACTAAATTTCCAAGTTGCAAATGGCAGAGGTCTTGTCCTCATTTGTATATTGCTTGCACTGACAGGTTCAAGAACATTGCAGAATAAATGTATAAGTTATGTCAGAAAGGGTATATCTAAACAGCACCAAAAGGTCCTGAAATACCAGATTATTTCTAACACCAAAATAAGATGAGTCACCGAGACCACATTTCTAGTACTAGCACTTTCAGTTGTATATAAGACTCCATACGGCACAAATATTTTGTAAGGGCACTGAAATATGAGCCACCTAAAATGGCATCCTTAATGTAAAGTATTTATGAATAATAAGTACCTGGAAGTAAGAATAGCAAAGAGCAATAAATGATACGTTTGTGGGGGGTTTTTTTTTTGCAATTAATTTAAAGTCATAAAAAATGTTATTGAGTGACAGAATGAGGTGACCAAGCAGCTCTCCAGCATTACCCGCATAAGAAAAGGTGCAAATCAGGCAGAGAAAAATAAACAGCTATCAGAGACAAGGCTGCTTTCTGAACTTTAAGCCCTTAGCTGAAGATGATAGCACCACACTGTCAGTTCGAGATGTTCAAGTCTAAACACAATCCAGACCAAACAAAGTGCTCATACAGCACACATTTCCATCAGCCTTACAAAATCTCACCTGTCATTGTGTCAAACACACTGGCATTTTTCCACACAGACAAATCATTGTTGTTCTCACACAAACTGGCTTAAACTCATGAAGAACCATTCTATTAATCAGATAGTAATAAATGGTTAATTTTGAAAGTATACAAAACGTTATGATTTTCTAGATTAGATTTAAAATCTTGTGACAAAAAATAGATTTTTTTAATCTGAAAAATAAACCAAACACAAAAACACAGCAATAACTAAACTTGTTATTCTGTTCACTTATTATTAATCATCCTTTAATATTTTCTTACAGAGCACATTGCCTTATAATTTACGATTGAGCTCCTAAAATTAAGCTCTTAAAATCAAGACTAAAGTGCATAAACCACCTCCTTTCATGCCAGGTAAGCACTTTGCTCTTCCTTATGCCGCTGAGAGTGACATGAAACATCTGGGCAAGACTGAACCCTTGACAGCACAACTGAATCAGGATACAAGGCACTGCAGCCAACTGCCCCACCAGTTACTCCATTTTCTCGGCTACCAAGGCAAGGAGGAAACAGGGTGCTGACTCAGCAGGATCCTGGCCTGGTTTACTTGCCTGGAAACATGACCACCAGTCTGTCACCAGACGAATCATCCGAAGGGCTACTGGGTCCTTCAGAGCCAGAGTAATCGGACAACATTTCACAGGTGTGTGTCATCCCTGGGGGTATATGCGAACGCACATTATAATTTGTGTGTGCGTGCATGTGTAATGCATGTATTACATTGTGGGGACATTTAATTAAAAACCTGTTATTTTGATGTTGCAGGGACCACATTTTTGGTTCCCACAAGGGGAAACACAATTTTATAAAAATCTGTGACTGCTATTAAAAAAACAAAAATGTCAGAAGTCTTGTATTTTGTTTGGTTACGTGTCCATCACCATGCTCATCCTCTCACTGGCACAGGTGATCTGCACAGGCAACACAACATGGCTTTTAGTTTCTACTACAATATTTCCATTTACAATAAAAATACACTGACTCATGTAACCCATTTCTTCATTTCAGGAAGCCGTCAGGCATTCAGCTTCGCAATTACATCTCTGTCTAAGAAGCATCTGCTAACATAACCTGGTAAATATCACTGGTGAAACAAAAACATGTCATCAGTTTGTATTCAAGTTATTTATTCCTTACTATGTACTTCTACATCTGTCATTATGTCTGTCTGGGGCTGATTTACTTCACTGATTGGCACCAATTAGTTTTAGCCCTGGAGCATGGCAGCGTGGTGATCCCTGCCTGCCTGCCAGTGGCCCCACGCATTCCTCCGGGTGTGTGCCCACGGAGGCCCAGTCTCCTGGATCCAAGACACAAGAAGCGTGAAACTATAGAGCAAAGAGGGCAAGGAAAAGTGAGTGAGTGAAGAAAGGCCGTGTAAAGACAGGGAGGGTGATGGGGGAAAGAGAGCAAATCCAAGCTCCCAACAGGTATAGAAACACAGGAGGTCAGAACGGCATTAACTCTAACTCTGCATTATTACGGTTTTTAACTTTTTCGTTATAATTCTTTCATTAATCGACTTGTTTGGCTTAAAAAAATACATTTAACAGATAATCTGAAACAGCAAAATGCTGACACCCACTTTGAATCGTGGTTCAAGCACCGCCAAAACATTTCTATAGTTGAAGAACGTATCGTTTCTGGGGGGGGGGGGGGCGCAGTGCACATTTTAAATGCATTACGATGAGATAAGATGATTTATGTTATATTCTACGATATTCAACAGTTTAGAAAAAAATATTACTAACATTACAAAAAAGAACACATTTTGTCCTGCAGATTTCCCCCAAAAGAAACATACGCAGAATAGCAAAATCTGTTGCATCTGTTCGACGGTTTCAATTATGTCTGAATTCAGACAGGGTATCGAGTTTTATTAAACATGTAAAGCCTTCTCTCTGTTGTAATCTGCCAACACATGTCTTTGACCAGTCTCCATTTACCAGGCAATTCTGATTTATGATTAGATTAGATTACTAAGATGTTCAGCTACTCTGATTTATGATTAGATTAGATTGTCCTGTTTCACTGGGACCTCCTGGGTATATATCCATAATCCAAGTCCATTGCTGGCTACTACTATACAACATAGGTCTGACCAATACCCAGCAACCCTAACCCAAGCACTACAGTTTGACTAACGTACACAGCAGGCCTGTGTGTCATACAATGCCAGAGGGCCAGAAGTGAACCCTGGCTACGTACCAGAGTAGCTTTTCACAGATGTAAAAAGGACACCTGAATGCCAGGTCTATCACTGCCAAATTTAACACCGTGACAGCAGAGAAGTCTGTGACTGTCACAGGTCAATGATAATCAAATGCTGCAATGACTGACTGCTCTGTGAACCCGCAGATAAATCTAACCTTTCTGAATGTGCCACGCACTCCACACCTGAGAGTAAATAAGAACATAAGAAATTTACAAACGAGAGGAGGCCATTCGGCCCATCAAGCTCGTTTGGGGAGAACTTAACTAATAGCTCAGAGTTGTTAAAATCTTATCTAGCTCTGATTTAAAGGAACCCATGGTTTTAGCTTCCGCTACACTAGCAGGAAGACTATTCCATACTCTAACTACACGCTGTGTAAAGAAGTGCTTCCTCAAATTTGTTTTAAAATGTTCTCCCGCTAAATTTAAAGCAAATGCTAATTAGTGTGCTGCAAAACCACCATAAACATCCACACACCATGTATATATCATGCTGTTGTCAAATGTATTTTACCATTTCTCAGTGGGAAGGGAAGAAGTACCATTTCAGAGAACACCGACGCAGCGGGTCCAAGCATTAGAACATATTTTTTTTGTTGCCAGGGCATGTCAATGGAAGGTTTCTTTAAGTAGACTCTGAGAGAAAGTATGTTTGTGTATTATGTACACACTACATTGTAGGAACAAAATGTCCCCACAACGTGATAAAAAAAAAAACCTGCTATTTTGACAAGGGGAAAGTCAATTTTATAAAAATCTGTCACAGCAATCAAAAAACGAAAAATACCAAATGACTTGTATTGCGTTTGATTACTTATGGTTAAGATTAGGGCTAGGTAAGGGTTAAGGTTGTCATAGTTGGGATTAGGGTTTTGCCTATACAAATGAATGGACGGTCCCCACACAGATATGAAACGTGTGTGTGTGTGAGTGTGTGTGTGTGTGTGTGTGTGTGTGTGTGTGTGTACAAATGTGCCTGCTCAAAAGGAAGAAGAAAAAGAGAGCAAGCCAGACTGTTGACAGGTTGTTCGTGAGCTGGGATGCCAACCTTTGTCTTCTGAGGCCACGCTCAATCTCAGCGCTTGTACATCAGCCACTGCACCAGGTGTTTCAAGTGTCAGTCTGTCTGAGACTGATATGCAGTGTTTAAAACCTGGTGCTTGTAGCAACAGACAAAACACAAACATGGGCTAGCAATGTTCAGTAAATGGGCAATCACCACCAGCAAGCCTCATGACTTGGTTTTGACTGACAGGTTTTTAAGTCATCCTTCAGCTAAAAGGAAAAAAAAATAAAAGTCAATCAAGTCAGTCAAAGGATCATTATAACATCAGCAAAAGCACATTGAGGCAATGAGTCACCACAGTAGATTGGCCCTTCATTTAATGGCTTGTTTCTGTGTTTTCTGGGATGTTTATGTGAAATGTGATTTATAATAGATTTTAAAAATCATTTTCCTTGTCATTTCTAAACCCTAAAGCTTTGAACCAGGAACGTTTTTGCAGTTTTCCAACCTTTTATGTCTGAGAATGTAAACAATTTGAATGCTGCTACATGTGAACTATATAAACAATTATTTCAATATCTGCTGAAGGTGTGCTCCATTTCTGAGAGGAAAAAAAAAACCAACCATTCGCCTATTTCACAATTACCTCTGTTCTCTTATGGCTGATGCTGAGTCGTGACAAAACGAAAGAGGAATACCTTGAGGCCCAAGCCATTTTAAGGCTTTAAATAGATAAAAATGTTAGATTTTTAGTGCATTGCAAAAATGACATACAAAAAGTGTGCAATTACCCATAACTAAAATTGTTTTTTTTTTTATAAAAAAAAAAAACTAACACACAGAAAGATAGAACAATAACTCTTCATGTTACGTCATAAATTTTATGTGCACCCATTTGACTGTCAGTCACTGTTGTTTTTTCTTTGCACATAGCACGCAGATATCAGCTCAGTGGGCAGGATTAAACACATGCTGTTCTCACTAGTCACTAGGTATAAAAAATCTAACCACAAACCCTAATTGCTCAACCTACATTCTATGCTCATGCCATACACTTCAGCTTCAGCAACCTGGAGGCCTGTTATCACCAACAAAGCAGTGAAAATGTGGAACTAAGTTCTAAGAGCCCATTTCAGACTCACTTCTTGTTTGCATATTTACAATTCGACCCTCAGGTAATATCTAGTGCTGAGGTGAAGATTGTCTCAACCACACTACTAGGAAACTTATTCCAAATCTTGACTACTCTTTGTGCAAGAAAATATTCTCTTTGTTTTCATCTAAACTAACATTTTTGTAGAGTGCAGTGGATTCACATGGAGCCAGTATGACATGACTGTGCCACAGATTATTCATGTTTAGTCCAGCAGGCTGTGTAGCAATGTAGGTCCTCAGCATGTGAGCAGCCAATCTGAATTCAAAGGGGAGATACTTTATGGTAACTCCAAAGCCATACAGGGTGAAGCTCATTCAACCCAAACAAATATGTCACTGCAGTACACTTAATTATATGTTAACAAAATAATTGATGAACCAGCAATGAAACTATATTACAATGCCACTAAATCATATTTATCCCTTATCTTGAAATTGAAAAGGTTAAATACCCTGCAGACAATGTCAGACACATAACAGAAAATACATTCTTTTATAACCAATTTTAAACCCAACAGGAAACCAATATCTGGCACCAAGAAACTTGGCATAAACACCAGTTTCTTCACAGCAGAGATAATACATCAAGTGCTTCTCACTCTAATTACATATTTTCAGAAGAAAGACTGATTGTAAAAGTAGTAACCCAGTCCACATTAATCAGCTTAAAAGATTGGGAAATATGCTACAAAACATTACCTTAACAACAAAGTATACAATCAAGCACAGATCCTTTTTATCAGTGCTGAAAATACAGCAATTTCTAGGGGTGACAAAGAGCAAAACTTTGCCACTGTTTTTCATTAACTCAATGAGCCAGCTAGTAGCCTAAACATAATCAGAAAACAAATTCAAAACAAATTACTAACACAAACATGTCACCTGGAGTGCCTGAACTACAAAGGAAGAGCATTATGCTACTTCAGAGAAGAGGCAAAAGCTTCTTCCATCAGTGGGGCAGATTATCAGTCTTGTTTACACAACCACATTATAATTAATGGTTCCTCAAAAGAAGATAAGAGGCAGAAGAAGCAGTCCAGGTTGAGGCAGACCGGCTTCCTAAAGGCAGACTAGCTACTAGCACCTTGGATGAGCTGTTTCAGTTCCGTTTATGTACTGTACTAAAGTTTAGGGCCAAATTAAGTGATTGCTACAAGCCTCTGCACTTCTATAAATATTAAAATTTTAAAGGATACTGCTTTTAAAATCACAATAGATATCATTTGAGAAGCACCTATTCAACCTCTGTGGAGATTTTGACATTTAAATTGACACCAGCAGCAGGTACAGAACAGAGCTTGGCATGAATGGTGTACAAGCAAAAAAAAAAATGTACCAAGCAGCAAGATTTGTACAGGGGTCAGTTTGGGTAAAACAGCCGAGACGCAAGTTTGAATTTTGAAATATCACTTACTAGAGTTTTTTTTCTGAAAAATAAAAACATGACACACTTTTGTATAGAGAGAGAGAGAGAGAGAGAGAGAGAGAGAGAGACAAACACACCCATATACTATTACACTGAATTTCAACTAATTATGTTTAAAAGTACCAACCTCGGGGGGTTTAACTGTTATGCCGGCAGAGACAAATTTCAAACAAATCACTTTATTTAATAACTTAATAAAGAACAACACAGAAGTTTTTAGAAAGCATTCTCTCCATCATACTATTCCCAGTTTAGCCATTCTTTCAGTGAACATTTGCCAACATGGGTATGAAAATCAACCAGAATATTGCACTCCCCCCACCCCCACACAATACCGTGGGATTATATTAAATCAAATAACAATTAGGCCAGTTTTACACCACATCATCACCTTCCATGTTTTGTATGTCTGAATGTGATAATTTGATCTTTATTAAAGTCGTTGTTTTGGATTGCTTCCCAACAACTGTCGGCAGGAGCTACACTACCATGGAAACAGACAAAAAACAACACAACAAAAACAGGCAAACAAACTTATTGGATTGTCATATTTCCGTGTGCTGGTTTAAAGATTTTGGTTTATTATTACTGCTGACATGGAGGATTTGACTTTGGCAAATAAGCAATACCACATCTCAGGGGACTAAAATGATTTTATTTTCATGTGCATGTTTTCTGAGGCTGAGAAAAAAAATCTCTCATATGACAAGCACTGTAAAAACAGACACATCTGAATGAGAGCACAGAGCAAAGCTCTGGCAAAAGAACGTAATAAAAATTTAAGACTTAACATGGCACATGTAAGTAGTTAATATTCAGAGGGAACAAGTGCAATGTGGCTCATTCAAACGTTAAACTTAACGACTGAATTGACCTGGCGGTGAGCCAAGTCCAGAGTTTTGACATGAGAAGAGGCAGTGATACGCCTTGTATGAGAAATGTTCTGGGCATACCGCAACTGAGCTGTCATTCTGCAGGCATTACGAGTGGGGGAGGGGCTTTCCAAAGGGAGGGGGAAATGTTATGGGTTAATTCTTTTGCTTGTCATACAGTAATAAAAACACATGCCAAATGCCCTGTTATGAGACCATAAATATGTGCATGTGCAATTGCATCAACTTACATTCTGTTAAGTTGATAGAAGTTCAGGCCAGGTTTTCCCATGAGCCGGTGGACCAGAACGATCAGAAAAGCAAGTGTGGAATTTCTCATTGAATTGTCAGTGATGAATTGATATTAAAAATAAAAAAACAGACGCATAAATTAAATTTAAGCATCCATGCCCAGATTTTTTTTTCAGCGTTGAGACAAATCAAGCCGTTGGCAGGTGTAAAGTCACCTGGAATGTAGAGCCAGTATGAGATACTCGTTAAGCATGTAGAACATTAAGTGTAATGGCCTGCTGCTGTTGTAGCAGCCCGACCTACACAGGCTAAGCGGGATGCCACTTGTAGTGCTGAGAGACAGCCACAGGCGCCATGCCGCCTTAAATCACTCTTCAGGCCCAGAATCCTAGCAGAAACACTAGGGCCAAGCCAACACCTCTACATCACAGGCACTGTGAAGAAAAGAGGAGAAAAACGCTGACAGTGGAGCAAACTCCTGACAAAAATTTCCCAGGGCACCTTTGCCTGGCTTGCACACTGACATTTCCTTCCCTCTCCAACCTGCTTGGCTGAGAACAAGACAGAGGGGCCAACTCCTCCGCCTCCTTGCACGACACTTCTGCTAGAAGTACCACAATTACACTTAGTGGCCTTGAGGAGGCTCCACTTGCATGGGTGCCTCACCGGACCAGAGTTGCACTAATGTTCCCCCAAAAGTTCCTAACTGTACCCCTCATATACCATGCTGTTGTTTCACCTTACCCCACACCTGAACTCCCCACCCCATTTCAAGCAGGATGCGATTCCCACTCAAAACCCTCCCCTTCATTCTCACCTAAATCTTCCCAGCCAATGTCACGGGCAAGAGCATGACAACACAAATCCATTGCTGCAGCCTCCAAGTCCCGCTTGCTTCTCACAGCGCTGCAAGCTTTTAATTGAGCTTTTTTAAACACTCCAGGCTAGGGAGTGAGCAGAGATATTTCAAGCGTCGGAGTGGGGGGGACAGTCTCACTCGGCATGGCTGAGATTGCAGCACAACTGCATTGTGAATCTCGGCAGCCTCAATGGCTCACTGCTGCCATCTGTGGAACACAAAGAGAGCTGCAGTCACTGAGGCAGAGAAGGGAGGGGGAGGGTTCCCATGCCAAGTTTAAAATTTATGCTAGATCTAAAAGTTTATGGACCACCTTTCAATTAAGATATCTCCTTTATTATACATGATTTAAAATAATTGCACATATTCACATATTTCTATGCTGCCAGCAGTGTTTTCCTTGTTTTAAAGCATTTATAATTTAATATTCAATCTACCATTGATCCCAAGAGACAAGAAAATTATATTTACAAAAACCAACCAAAATTGCCATCTTATTTTTACTTTAAGTTGACCATACTACTGATAATATCTACATGGTATTCAACATTCTCCCTGGTTCACAGGCTGTGTTTCGGGTCAGCCCTCTGTGCCACGTAGCGCATATGTTCTGTGGGCAACCACACTGTGGACCTCAGTGAAGGACAGAAGTCAATCTCCATGCTATCCAAGCTCACAGGCAATGAATCACAAACAGCAGCTGACAGAAGCAAAGAGGGTTTTGTCTTCCAAAGCTCTTTAGCTTTTTTGAGAAGGACCATATCCTCCCCAGAATCAGTCTTGGTTAAAAAAAAAATAATGCCTCAACGAGCCATAAGCAACCATTGTTTGATTGCAAAACATGCCGAGTCAAACAACAACCTAAACAAAACAACTCCCAAATGAGAATTATCTAGAATCCTAACAACCACAGCACTGAATTACTATCCTAAAACTGCCAATTAAATCATAATTACTACTAATATTCTTCAGCTTTAGCTTAGCCAAGATTACCTGATAATATTTCCAGGACTCATTACGCTACCTGCAGATGCCAGGTTTTGGAGCCATCTTCTCCAAAAGAGCCACGCCTCGCTAAACGCGGCATAGTATAAACTACAGGGGAGAAATATGACTGGAATGGGGCTTGTATCACTGTCCCTTTGTACCTCTGGGGACACCCTAGGCGAATGCTGAGAACATTTCACTCCACTGCTACTTATAAACCACTCTAGCTGACCAGACCATTGCAACACGCAGAAATAAGCAGTCATACCGCAGCTTGAAACTATCCAGGAAACACCACCGCTCCCTGTCAGAGAAATAACTTGACTGCAACTTCAACAATAGCTACTTTCGTGGTTTTGTCATGAGTAGACATTTTTAGAGCAGATCTCAGTTGTAGGTTTGCTCCGTTGTGCCGATAAGGTGATCACTATTTTTCACAAAGGATTCCGTACAGTGTCTGTGCAGGGGTGAGCTAATGGAGCCATGCCCACACCCAGTAAGACAGAGGCAGTAATGATTTGTGGCCAGAAGAAATGGGAGAACATCTTTTGTGTGTGGGAATAATGATGTTTTATGAAATCATCTGCTTTGAAATAATGTACAAAGACAGGAATGGTTGGGAGGTATGCCAAAACTAAGCTACCTCTGGATATGTCCTTTCATATGCAGAAAGTGAGACTGCAAAAAGTCACCATGAAAAATTCACTACTGGGGAATCAGAAGAGATAATCACATCCCCCAACAATGACACCAGAGACTGATCTCCAAAAATCTCTTTTAAATAGTTACACAAGTGAGAGAAGCACTCCACCCCGTGGATACGGTTTCCTACTAGTAGAACTTGACTTGATGTTTTACAATATTTTGACAGGTTAGCTGGGTGACTACAATTCAAGTGTATTGTGTGTCACAATAGCCATTAGGCAGAAGAGACAATGTGGTGATCACAATAACTTTAAATGACACTTCAGGACAGAGAATGGAAAAGTTTTTTTCCTTAACTCAAGACACAAAGCTTCACTTCACTCAAGTTGATGTGTTGGAAGCAGGAATAATGGTCAAGTGCAAGGATCCGAGCGACTTCTCCAACAGTCAAATTGTGATGACTGGGGCAGAGTATCTCCAAAATGATAGGTCTTGTGAGGTGTTCCTGGTATGGAGTGGTCAGTACCTACCAAAAGTGGCCCCATGGAAGGCTAACTGGTGAACCAGTAATGGGGTCATGGGCCCCAAAAGCTGACTGAAGGCCAGCCCATTTAGTTTAGCCCCACAGGAGAGCAACTGTAGTACAAACTGCTGTAAAAGTCAATGCTGACTATGACAGAGAGGTGTCAGAATACACTGATTCACAGCTTGCTAGGTATAGGGCAGAGCAGACCGGTCAGAGTGCCCATGCTGACCCCTGTCCGCCACCGAATGTGTCCACAATAGGCACTGGAGTGTCAGAACTGGACCATGGAGCTATGGAAGAAGGTAGTCTGATGAGTCATATTTTCTGTTAGATCATGTGGACGGCTGGATGTGTGTGTGTCGTTTACCTGGGGAAGGGATGGTACCAGGATGCACTATGGGAAGAAGACAAGCCGGCCAAGGCAGGGTGATGCTCAGGGCAAAGCACTGCTGGGAAACCTTGGGTTCTGGCATTCATGTGGATGTTACTTTGGCGCACCTTCATGGCAATGGTATTCCCCGATATAACTGGCCTCTTTCAGCAGGACAGTGCGCCCTGCCTCACTTGAAAAAATTGTTCTGGAATTGTTTGAGGAACATAAAAAAGAGCTAAAAGGTATTGATTTAGCCTCCAGAATCCCCAGATCTCAATCCAACTGAACATCTGCAGGATGTGCTGGATAAAAAAGTCCAATCTACGGAGGTCCCACCTCACATCTAAAAGGACGTAAAGGATCTGCTGCTTGATGCCAGATCCCACAAGAAGCCATCAGAGTCCATGCTTCGACTGAGCTGTTTTGGTGGCACGAGGGCGGCCCACATAATATTAGGCAGGTGGTTTTAATGTTATGGCTAATCGATGTATCATTAAACAGCACAAGAGTGTGCAGTAGAGCCAATCGTGTCAGAAAAGACCACAAGCTCATTAAACAATCTGTAATAACTTACTGTATAGATTATCACCTGAACTAATGGACCAAGTGAAGAGAAAAGGCAAGGTACATGTTCTACAGGCAGGTTCTGACAGCTTTTTGCCAGTAATGCCATGTCATAGCTGCACATGTGCAGGAGACACTACAGCCCGCACAGTGCTGGGGTCCGGGGTGAGTGGGTAATACACCCACTCAGCGTGTCTTGATATCTTGTCATCCCACCGTATTCAAAACCAACCACACAGCTGCTTCCAGGCAACACCTCCCATCGGCATGTTCAAGCCCAAATCAGAAACAGACCCCAAGTGCCTGTCAGACTAGCAAGGCACTGTCAGATTGAGGAAGAAAAGGGGGCATGAGCAGTAACAGGAAAAGGGCAGCCAAGGGTTTCAAGGTGGAGGTGAGGACACCCTGCATCCCTATTTCATGCCTAAAAATGCCTTGTTATCCATTAGAAATAATGACAACTATCAGGCCATTACAGGGGTTTCAAACTGGTCATGATACAGTCGGTACTCACTGCTCTCAATCACACTTCAATAAAATGAAAGAGAACAAGAGGTGAACCGCTAATATCTGCAACAAATCCCTCCCCAAAAACAGCCTAAGAACATCTCAGACAAAACAGAAGACAAACAGAGGAGGACTCAGCAAGCCTAACAGCTGCCACATGCACCCATTTTCATCATTAAACCATGGCTTAGGAGACAAATCCTCTTGAATACGTTGCTGGGAGATGGATGGCCGCCCAGCGGAGATATATGAGAAAGAATAATAAACAATAAAATCATTCACTCGATTCAGTCAAATTAGAGCCTCTCCTTAACTTCAACCATTAGATTACCAACATTTTGTTCCTTATGGACTGTGACTCAGTAAATGTACAGTTGAAGGTATGCACTACAATCTCAGTTCGCTGCATGCGAAATAGATTCACCTCAAATGCGGTGAATCTATTTGGGAAAATGTCCAACATTTTTCCACACTATTAGGAGAAAACAAAACCAAAATGTAAAACTGTCATACTACAGCATACAGAGATTCAGGTCCACAGAATCATAAGAACAGGACACACAGTGTGCAGGAAGTCTCCATTTTGAACAGGGGGGAAAAATGTTGTGTTACACTGGCACAAAAAGCTGTCTGTACTGTGCTGTCACAACCCATTACCTCACAGGCGTGCAGCACAGTGCTGGAAATGCCTTCCCCAACAGCTATTACACGAGGAGCTGTGAGGAACAGCTCAAGTAACGGGCTTGGCTGCACACTATGGCCCATCCAGGTCTGAGTGAAGCCAAGCAAGCGAGACTTTGCTGAACTCACAAAATGTCCCATCTCTCCCTGTAGTTAGAGGCTGTGTGTGACGTTTCTCAGCAGAGAACCAGTACGGAAACAGCAGTTTTCTGCTAAAGGGTTTTTTTGTATGTTAACTACTAAAACTAACCAATACCAGAAGACAAAAAAAAGTGAGTCCTAAATGATCTTGGTGACGCCTCAGTGAGCGTAATCTGTCTGCCTCAGTACTGGGAGAGACGGGGAAAACTGAACCAATTCACATAATGGTTCAGTCGTAAGTCTTCTGGTCAACTGAAAATCACGCGAGCTGACTACATAATAAATGGTCTCACAAAAGACAGTCTCATAAGAGACATGTTTGGGAAAAGCATAATTTTGAACGTGGCGTCCAAAAAGCCACAAGCAAAGCACACGCAAAAGGCTCAGGTGACTCACACACAGCTGAAATTGTGTGGGAGGTGGCTGGAAATGGGCAGTCATTTTCCCCATCGCCCCGGGCTGCCAGCCACAGCATTTAACATGGAGCAAACCAGAGCTTACAGGGCTGCGGAAATGCCTTTAATCATACTGGGAGGTGGCGATATAACACGTCAATCAGCTGCTAAGCAGACAGTCTTACTTAAAAACCATAAATTGTAAACTTTCACCTGTTTAAGAATATACTCAGTGGCTTCTTTATTAGGTAAAGTTACCTGCTCATTAGGAAAAACTTGCTCCTCCATACATCAAATCATGCAACTGCAACTGAATACATACAGCACCCAGACAGGGTCAAGAGGTCCAATTACTGCCTGGCTAACCATCAAAATGGCTAAGAGGGGCGATCTAAGCGATTCTGAAAGTAGTTGCTGTTGGTGCCAGACCGGGTGGCTCCAGCTTCTCAGAAAGACAGCTTTCTGAGATTTTTACACAACGCAGTGTTTACAGAGAACAGTGCGATAAACAGAACACATCCAACATGCAGTAGTTCTATGGGCAAAATCACTGATGATAGAAGTCAGAAAAGAAGTTAACAGGAAGGCTACACATGCAGAATGGCTTCCCTTGTAGTAAACCTTACTGAATACAGAGGCCATTGAGTGAATTTGATTCAATGAGTGAAACAATTTGTAGGATTTTTTGTGTAATGTGTTTGGATTCCTTGCACAAACATAGACTATACAGCATTTTATGAGTACTAATGGGAGTGGCCCCCAGCTTTCTTCTGTTTGATGGGGTGGCCCTGTGTGACGTATGGGCTTGCTGCTCTAGTGTAAAGCCTGGCTCCATGTCCATGTGCAGCACCGAACTGCTGCAATAGGGGACCTTTGGGGGTGGGTCACATCTCCCCTCAGAGCAAACTGGCATTACACATCTGCTGTCCGTAACACAGGTAACCGTTAATAATTCAACTCAATATGTATCCTCCATGTTGCATTACATGCACTTTTGTCTTCTCACAACAGACTGCAGAAGCTCTCATTTTTTTGACATTTCGAGAGACTGTTAGCCATTTGTTTCACGTCTCCACTTGACCTCCAGAACACAACTGTAAGTCTGCTTTCCGTCAGCACATCACTTGTCACTGGCATCTACATGCATATTTTATACTCACAGCCCAGCATCATGTTACAATTCATTAATTACAATGCACGTCAAAAGAAAACATCAGCACTTCACCCCTTTAACACCTGTGGCTCTGATGGAAATAGCCAAACCTACTGGGACACGTGCAAAGCAGTTTGCACTGATGGGTGCAGCACCTCTGACACCACTTAATGTCACATAAACTACATTACATGAAGGTACACTTTACCACAGTAGGATTGATATTTATTTTAAAATTTGACACATCCCCCAATAGTTAGTGTCTACAGCAGGGGTCTCCTACTCCGGTCCTGGTGAGCTACCGTCCAGTAGGTTTTCTATCCTACCCGGCTTCTGATGAGCCACACCTGTTCTCTGGTTCTCAGGGGTTGGAGACCCCTGGTCTATAGTATGATGAGACAACTTCATCTTTGGTGGCTTCCTAGAGAAAACCAAAGCAACTTCCTATATTTTTCATTTTCTTACTCTGAAGAGCCCATGTGCAATTAGATGGAAGCTGATAGCCTTTGGTCCTTTATTGTGGGGAGGAAATAGGAAAAAAAATAAATTGGCAAAACCAAACACCCAGCCTTTCGTGTTCTCATCCCTTGAGACTAGACATATGGAATGACATAACACAGATTACACAGCTCATCCCAGAAACATGTACCAAACCTATTTTATGGGCTATTTACAATTCCAGCAAGACACAAGGATTCGTAAACCATTAAATGCGATAACAATAGCACAAGAAAGCCGCTGTGTGGCTGAAAGTCCCAGGATTCCTTGTTTCCGTTTCTTTTTAATTAATTAATGTCTTTCCTTTATCTTTTCGCAGGGTAGCACAGATGACTCTGGATATGAACACCCACATGCGCGAAAAAAACAGCCAAAATGCTGGGCTGAAATCTTGCCGGCTGCTCGTCCATCTTTCATGACTGCGAGGGGAAGTCGGGCACACAGACAAATATTTCACATGAAAAAGGGTGACTGAGCCAGCGAATAAACTTTTCCTTCTCCTCTGACTGTAACTACCACTAATATTCTTGCCGTGTAATCCAGGAAACTGCCTCCTGCCGCATCTGCTCACCAGACATGTCTGCCAGCCACAGGCCTGGATAGAAGTTGAACCCTTAGGAATTACTGTTGTGGCAGTTAATGTACCTGAATATTGCAATTTTCCTAATGTGTAAATAAATGCAAAGACCTGCTGTCTAACTCTCCTGCCTACAGTAGCTAGAGAGAAACTATGGCAGGGCCTGGCGAAGTATTGAGGGTAATACCAGCTCCTGCTGTCATAAAAATCATACATGTCATAAGGAACATGTATTTTCTGCCCTTTGGTGGACATTAATGAGGGTCGATCATCTTGCTGTTGACTTGGGCTTTAAATATTTAGTCTGCTGGAACACAGGAAGTTGAGAAAAAGGACCCATTGAGCTAGCGGTGGCCAAAACGGCAGAATTGCCTGTGTGTGGCCTTGCTCGGGAGGTTTCTGTGTGGGAGGCAAAAGAGCGCGGAATCTCTCTCTCTCATTCTGCATGCCGCCAGAGTCCCGTCCCATTGCCTCGTAGGATGTGGAAGACCGAACAGCGTGGGAGAAGGGCAGGCAAGGGGCACGGACAAGGGCGGACAAGGGTACTTCTGTCGACGGCACATCCCAGCACACCGGGAGCGCAAGGAGGGGAAAGACGGGAGAGGCTCATGGAGTTGAAAAACACTTTCACCTCGCCTCATGGTGTTTCCGACAAAGCGCACCATTGTCTGTTTGGGGCCACATTGCAGAGGCATGCCCCAAGCACATGTCCCCACTAGGTCACACACTTCCGTTAACAGACTCAACACTACGGAAGACAAGGCCAGAATTGGCTAATGCTAATGATACCATCAGTACGATTATTATGTGCTCATCCAGAAAGCATTGAACGATCCAGTGAAGCAATCCCACAAGTTTCCTGGAAAGCCCACGTTAGTTGGCTTACTTGCACTGTGGGATAATGGTATCTTGGCCCCCCGAACCAGTGGACAGACAGGTTCTCTCATCATACACTTCACTGACTGGAGTTCCAATACCGAGTCACCAACCACAGGCCCGAAGCAAATACATCAAGTGGGGGGGGGGGAGGTTGAAAATGACCACCCACAGGTGTTAGTAGTCACAGCACAGAATACACGCATCTCCTACCTTGACGTGGCTCTGTGCACCCAGGTTGTATATCTCTGTTGGCTTGACCTCATTGATTATCTTCACCAGACAAGTGCTGTCTGTAAGATCTCCGTAGTGCAGCTTCATATCTGGGGAGGAGGGGGGGGGCGGGGTATGTCAGTATGGTCAGTGTTAATTCCTCAACTATAACACTTGAGGATTACTTCCCATGTAAAATGCCATTTCTTCTTTAACACTACTGTGTGATACTGTCATCTCAGTATAAAATACAATTCTTAGTGAAAGGGCCACTTCATATGACCTTTTCCTGGAGTATAATTGGAAGCTTTTCATTTAGGTAATTCACTGCTTTTTTTTTGGAGGGAGTGAATAGTATGCATTGTCAACTTTTAGGGCACTTTTCCACTGCACCACGTACTGTACTTTTGGTACTTCAAGAAAGTACCAAAAGTATGGTATTTCAAGGTGATGTCAACCAGAAGTCAATGGAAAAGGGAAAATATCAAAAGTACCATACCAAAAGTATGGTACCTGGTGCAGTGGAAAAGCACCCTTATATAAAGTTCATTCATTCAGTGTCACTGAACCCCTATGTTCCCTTACAAGGGACACTACTTTCCACATGTTCAAAGAGAGTCATACTTTCAGAGCCTGGATGTTGCTACTAATAGCATTCCATCTTGCAATGAGTCACTGTCGCTACCGTGGGTTATCCACTACTACATCCTGTTCCGCTACCACACTGGTGCCATTGAGCGCCCATTTGCTTGGTTAAAACTAGTGTAATGCAATCAACCATTTTTAGGATGCAAGACTGAGCTCATGGAACAAAACAACAAAACAGAATTACTCACCATAGTAACACTAACTGCCTTTCAGAAAATAATGCAATAATAATATAGTAAAAAAAACATAAATACATATAACTTTGCTTTTAATTTATACATTTTTTTGTCATCATCTGTTATGGATGCACATACACACAGACTCCCATGGATGCACTCCCATGACACTTAAAAACACACTCTGTTATACAGTAAATTACACTTAGCATTATTAATCAAACACGATTTATGCTAAACATATTGTTCATGCTAAAACATAATGTGGGTACGTGCATCCAAAACAGACAGAAGTATCAGAAAGCAAAAGGATGAACCAAAGAGCAAAGAACAAAAAGCCATTTTTCCACAGGGAACTGCATAGAGATACTGCTTCTTAATAAAAAGGGGCCCCCGCCTTGATTTCACACCACCCAGCTATCCACCACCACCTGAACACTAGCAACACCCAGTAAATTACACTTACAGCTTTGTCCAGATCGATTATTACCTGCTGAAACATTTATTAGGGAAAAACAAAATCAGGCATATCTCTGATATTTCCACTCAAAAGATCTCACAATATCACACCATGTGCATTTTCAGTAGTTCTCATGAGTTTCAGCAATCTGGTCAAATCATGAGGTATTCATTAAAAAAGAAAAAAAACTTCACACTTTGCAATGAATTATTCACGATTAAAACCTTGTTTTTCTTCTTAAGATTAGAGCTTGTTATAATGCATATTTAAATATAAAAATCAATCACCAAATTAATGTAGAACAATAACAAAGGATGCATATTTCAGACACCATTGTTTAATAGCATCTTTAAACATAGAACTACACACAGAAATATGCAGTCTGGTAGGAGTTTGTCTCTTGTACAACCCCTTTTATTTCTGACAAATTTTCATCATGCTTACAAGCATTACGCAGCTCAAGGAATAGTACCGAGATGAGTCTGCCGGTTTATTTTGGTTCGTGGATACACAATATGGCGGTTCCACCCCATAATGCACTGCACAATGCCACCAATTGCCCCATAATGGACTGTGCAATGACATTGGTTGTCGAGCTCTATTGTCTCTGGCTAAAATGAGTTTAATGGCATCCTTGTCATAGGTCAGTCCCCACACAGGAAGTAAACAAAACAGCTTCATTAATTCATTTTAACGCATGAAATATTTTTAATTAAATCGCAATGATTAACACATTCATTTTGATAGGCCTAAAATAAATTGTAAATCCTTTATTTGCCATTTGCACAAGTACAAGCACAGGTATGTTGGAATTCTATATGTCTACCCTATCTAGCTCTTCATAGCTAAATCACAGGCACAGAGCCCACAGAGTCACTCACTGCCCCCCTGTAGGAAATGTCACTCAAGGCCATTTGTCATGACAGTATGTGCAATGAAACATCTCTGAAATGTAAGCACAGTAACAAAATAGAGGTGTGTAGATTAATACTGAGAGCAATTTGTTTTTTTAATAGACATACCAAACCCATTTATAAGCCGAGCATCCAAAAAAATAAATTAATAAAATAATATTCTTAGTGTATCTGTGTTTCCCCCAAAGTGCTCTCCCTTATAGAAATCTCGCACTGGGAGGTGTAGAGAAAGTTTAGGGGTACTGATTTTTTTTCTTCTGTTGACCATGCATCATGAAGTGGCATTTTATGTACCACTCAAAACTGTACTTTGACAACATGCTAAACTGAAAGAAAAGTAAGTGAGCTGCACATTCACAGCTATGCACTGACAGGGCCTTCAAGACCTGGAAAGACAAGAGGTTCTAGTGCACTAAAGAAACACTATTCAGAGAACCCAGAAGAGGGCGGGCAGGTGGGGGTTTACTCACTTCCCTCCATGTGGGTCTGTGGGTTCTTGTAAAGGTGCTCAATACGGCCTGTGTTGAAGGAGCTTGACCGGCGGACAATTCCATGCACCTGTAGACACAACACAGAGTATGTATCTGGACTCCCTATTGGGGTTGGGGCCATTCCGAAATGCATTAATCAATTCCAAATCAAATCAGGAAATGGAACTGGTTGGGATGGGGGAAAAAAACTATGGGGAGCAGAATTGGAATTGAATTTGGATTTCAGGGAGATTTTAAATTCCAGCTCCAGTTCCATTTCCTGATTTGGATTGAAATTGATGAATGCATTCCTAAATGGCCCCAACCCTGCTCCCAAAAATAGGACTTAAGGAACCCTCCCTAGAAGAACATTAAAGAGTTTATATCTCTTGAAGTGAAAAACCCTAAGAGTATTTTCTGTCGAAAGATATGACAGTAATTATAGTTTATTTTATACTAGTAATCTGAATATACAAAAATGTGAAATTTGTCAGTAAAACAAACAGTTTATTTCATATGGGGTATAGTCAAGTGCATTTCTTCATACGTTATTTTTCTAGGCGCGATGCATTAGTGCTAACCACAGTTAGAAGATTGTCTGTTAGATATTCGGTGCTGGATGGCAAAAAATTTTCTAATGTTAAACACAGAAAAAACAGAAGTACTGGTGATTGGTCCCAAGGCTGCAAGAAATAAGTTTCACCACCTCAGCATTAGTGGCCTTCCTACACAACCTAACACAGTGGTTAGAAATCTTGGTCTTCTAGTAGATTCAGATCTATGTTTTGATGCTCACATAAGAAGTATTACTAGAACTGCGTTTTATCATCTACGAAACATAGCCAAGCTTCGTAAGATGCTCTCACTTCGTGATGCAGAAAAATTAATACATGCCTTCGTAACTACCAGACTAGACTACTGTAATGCCCTCCTTTCTGGTTGCCCGTCTGGTTCCTTAAATAAACTTCAGCTGGTACAAAATGCGGCAGCCAGAGTTCTCACAAACACTAAAAAATTTGATCACATCACACCAGTCTTATCCTCCCTTCATTGGTTACCAGTTAAGTCTCGGATTGACTATAAAATACTGCTGTTAACCTATAAAGCACTGAATGGCCTTGCACCAGACTACCTTAATAATCTGCTGACCACATACAATCCCCCACGCTTGCTTCGATCTCAAGGTGCGGGATATCTGTTAGTACCTAGGGTAGAAAGATCTACGGCAGGCTGCAGAGCTTTCTCCTATAGAGCTCCTCAGCTGTGGAACGGTCTTCCACCGGATGTGCGGGTTTCAGGCTCACTTTCAATATTCAAGTCTAGACTAAAAACACACCTATTTAGTTTAGCTTATAGGGACACTAGTTCTAGCTCTAGCTAGCTTCTCACTCCCAGTTAAACCTATAGTGTGAGGTGTAGAGCTGGGTGGGGATCGGTGCCATTGGCTTTGGATAAACTGAATTGACAGTGCTGTCACTCTAGCTTCACAATTGCTTGTGGGATTGGAGTGCTGACATTTCAGGGACTCCCCATGCCTGCATTCCCACCTGCCTCTCCCTCCTACTTATGCTGCCATAGCCATATCTGCCGGAGCATTGCACTTCATATTGCACTCATCTAACTTTTAGCACTGCCTATAGTCTCCCTTACTTTGACTAATTGCATTTATTTCCACCACCTTCTCCTGGGTGGTGCTACCTGGAGCTTTCAATCTATCAAGATGTCCAGCACACCCTGCAACATGTGACGTCGCCACTGCCAATGACGACCGTGCATCCAGCTCGCCGTTCTGCCAGTGTCATCTTCCTTGTATGACCCGCTCCCTGCCTTCTGGCTGCCTGGCGATTGGAGGAAGTGTTGGCACCGGCTTGTCATCTCCCCCCTGCTCCCCGTTTGTGTTTCAGACTAAACTGTATTTGACTCTCCCTGCCGGCCCCTGGAGGATGGGCTCCCCCTTTGAGTCTGGTCCCTCCCAAGGTTTCTTCCTTCTAGGGAGTTTTTCCTTGCCACTGTCGCCTATGGCTTACTCACTGGGGGCTTTGGGTGGGGATGCTGTAAAGCGCTTTGGGACAATGTAATGTTGTGATAATGCGCTATACAAAAATAAATTTGTTTGTTGTTTGTTGTTAGCGTAGCATCCCATGCTCACTATACAGTATGTATAAATAATGAAAGAAATGGAGTAATGCACTTAGTGGATCTGTTGCCCTTTGACGTAGTGGAACACTGAGCCACTGCAATAAGGAAGAGGGCAGAGGGTAAGGGGCCATCTGGGGATCAGGGCCAGCATTTCCACCATGGCCAAGACCTTGTGAAACCTTATATCCACTAAAACTATTAATATGAACTTAACTATGGTCCTTGCAGAGGTTCATATTCACATCAGGATTAACAGAAAGACAAAACAAGTCAAATGCAACAGGTCTCTTTAAGGGCCCAATCCCAGCCAAGTTAGCTGATAGGGAAACACCTTATAACCAGTAGCCAGTGCGGTACATTTCAGGCTCTACTTGTCTTGCATCAGTCTCCAGCATTTCCTATTCCCCTTTCTTAATACTTAGAGCCTAGATAGACAATTCACTAGTGAAGCTGCAAGTGACACTCCCTCTCCGTTTGGGTGGCAGGGACACAATAAAATGGTACAAAAAAAGATATTGTCTCCAGCTGTTCTGTTGACCAGATTTAATCTGAGTCACCTCAGGAAGCTGAAAAAAATCAATTTTGTAAGTACAATGGTACCTCGGTTCTCAAACTTAATCCGTTCCGGACTCCGGATCGAATCCTAAAAAGTTTGAGTTCTGATGAAATATTTCCCATAAGAAATAATGAAAAAACAATTAATTGGTTCCCGGCCCCCCAAAATTACACCTAAATATGTTTTTTTTTTTTAGCATTTAAACACAAAATGAACAGGATAAAACTAGAAGAGCATTTTCTTCTTAATGGCTTCCAAAACGATAAAGATCTTATCCCAACATTACCCCTGTCCTGCCCCGATCGTACGCTCCTTCCGTGTGCCACGCTCCCTCGTTAACCTCGTGTGGGATCCCCATGTGATCAGCTGTTGTTGTCATAATCTGCTATTTCTCCCGAATATAAAGTAAAGCAGTGAGAACTGGTTTTCAGTTAATTTACCTGGTAAAATACAGTTTAAATAAATTATATAAATGCTCCAATAGTACACGTAAGTTAGTGGTTTATTTATTGTTAGTTAGTGTAATGCTGCGCTGCTTTATTTGGTTAATCGTCCAGTCTGCGAAGAAGGCATTCAAGTAAGAACTGCATTGTAGTATGACTCATTTCCTGGCATGTACAATTTATATTAGGTCGGCGTTCACGGTTCGACTTCTGATGTTCAGATCGAGTTCTAGGTCAAACTGGTTTGTTCCACTTTCAATAAATTCGAGTTCTAGTGAATTCGAAAACCGAGGTACCACTGTATGTGGATCTATAGGTTAGGATTCTGTGCCCATGATTGGAAGGTTACCCATTCAAATGCTCACGTTATGGTCGGCACAGGAATTCACCAGTGTGCTCTTGACCAAGGCTCTTCATTCACCTCAATTGCTTCAAGGACTGTCTGACCTGGCTCTCATTTAGACGTTACTTAGAATCTGTTAAATAAATGCAATTTAAAAAATAGTACTAAAATGTGAAAGGGTGGGTATCCTAACAGATCAACCACATAATAAAATCTACATAAAGACCAACCAGAGACTCATGTGGCCTGTACTACGAAGCGGGGTTACTGGCTTATTGGGGTAACATCTCGGTTTTAAGGTAGTCTGGGCAAAATGTAAGTGAACGAATATGAAGTCCATTTAAACTGTGGTAGCTTAAATCCGACAATTTACCCCAATAAGCCAGTAACCCCGCTTCGTAGTACAAGCCACTGGTTACAGCAATGGGCATTATTTTGTATTCACTCCATTCCATTGGTGGCACAGTTTTATTGAGTATGAATTCCCAGTTGGTTATGTGCAAATGTCTGACATAACACACAAAACATTATGTCTTAGACACTTATTTTTCATTCTGGAGAACAACAGGAACTAAAGCCCTTTCTCCCTCTTCACACAAGCACAACCCATTCTTACTGCAGTCCTCATTGGAGACCAGAAATGTTTGAGGATTTAAACAACCAAACCAAAGCCTGAATCCTTCCCTCAGAACCCACTACAGCACATCAACATGGGGGTTGCTGTAGTCGAGATAGAGGCCCAATGCCAAGAACAGTGAAACAATCTCAAACACACTGCACGCGCCACGAGACAGGGCGTGAGAGGGAGAGAGAGATTTCCTGGCCAGGGTGCATGGATTAAAGGCTTCAGGGATGCGCTGGACCACTGGACCAAGGGTGGTGGCAGACTGGGGGGGGGGGGGGTGTCATAGGAAACCCGGCGGAGATGAGATAACGCCTGGGGCCTGACCGCAGGGAGTGTAGCACACCACCGCACCCTGCCCCCGTCTTCCTCTATTCACTGCAGCTTCCTGCATGTCCGCCCGCTACACTCTACCCTCTACCCACAACAAAGCAGGAACCTTCTGATACTCGACCAGGACACGGTGTGTGTTAATGTCTGCCTCAGACCAGCCACAAGCACCTGCCAACCAATTCACAGACGTTCCAGAGAGCCCATCTTGCATAAGCAATCGCAAGGGTAGTCCGTCGCCGACCCGAGGACCTCACTAAACCATCCAATCGGTAGTAGCGACGGGCGGTGTGTACAAAGGGCAGGGACTTAATCAACGCGAGCTTATGACCCGCGCTTACTGGGAATTCCTCGTTCATGGGAAATAATTGCAATCCCCAATCCCCAGCACGCATGGGGTTCAGCATAAATGCTTACCCATGAAACAGTGTGCTAGTTTGACTTATTAACAAGGCACAGCTGGCTCGTTGTTGAAGTCCAGGCTACATTGTCCCCAAGAGCCAGGCTATTCAGAGTGGCCTTCAGAGAAAAGCATGAGCCATCTTAAAAGGTTTTGTTGTTTTGATTCAGTTTGTGCGAAGAAGACAGCTGGATAGATCTTAAGTCAAACCAGCCCTGAGCTGAGCAACCACTGTCAGCTTCTGGTAGTGTTACAACCTAATGCAACACGGATCATCCCTTGCTCTGTAGGTGTGTCACACTTCTTTCCGTTCACATTGTACCGCGATTGCACAGACACCAACAAAACTCCCCAGCTGGACTGATCTTGGCAGACACAATCTACAAAAAAGGGGAAAAAACTGAAATAAAACCATAAAAGCACATTGTCCTCCTGATTAGTTTGGGGGGGGGCTTTATTCTGAAAAGTGTGTGGGTGTGTGTGAGAAGCAGGAGTATGGGACAGAACTGGAGAGCATAATATACAGAAAGAGGGAGAGTCAGAAAATGCATCTGTCCTGAGACGTATAACAGCAGCAGTAACACTCGCTTTGCTTATCCCAGGAACCAGATGTCTAGAAGTGCAGCATTAACTCACCTCATAGCCCTTCTCCAGCAGGAACTCTGCCAAATACGAGCCATCCTGCAGGGACAAATCATGGAATGGGTTAAGACACATTGCTGCCACTGTACATTTCTGCTCTATTCATTTTCACTCTTTTTTTCAGGATAACAGCATATAAAGCATACAAAAGCAGAGTTGTTACTATTTACTCAGAATATTTTTAGCTAATCATTCAATGTGATTAAGCAGCGTGCAAGTCTAAGTTCCATAATCCCTATGCTATTGAAGTCTGTTTCGCACATATTTGGCGCTTATCCATTGTGCTAGAATAAGAAATCATCAAAAGAATAGTGGAAATTTGCAGACCTGCAAAATCAACATGCAGGAGGCAACAGAAGAGTTATCCACTTCACAGAGTAGCACTGGCTTGGTATTCAGCCAACTTAATGGAAATCCTCATCTCACAACCCAGTTTCATTTAAGTATCACTGCAAAAGATTTTTTTTTTTTTTTATGATTTCAACACTCTTCCAGTTTAAATAGCTCCATGTTTTACAGGCACCTCCTGGGATTAACCTCCATGCTACCTACTGCCTTCATTTTGGATGTAAATATTCAAACTTTGTATTTAAGGAGCAGGTGTGAGCTTACATGGCAGAGCAGGGGTGTAATGGTACACAAAAATCACTGTGCGGTAAGTACCTCAGTTTTAAAGTAACAATTCGGTACATTTTCAATACAACGGGTGGGTAACAAACAAAATAAATTGTGGTTTTACTGAACAAAGTATGGCTGTCTTTATTAAAAACTCTGTCAATACTCCAACCTATTAATAAACTAAAATTTACTCGAAAGTAAAATCAAAATAAATATTCTTTCATGTAAACAAAAAAAAAAAATCCATTATTATTAATTATCCAAAAATACAGTACCTGAACTATATCGTATTCACAATAGCAGCTTTCAGCTTCATAATAGAATTGTGCAACACATATGTTGTCTCAAAAAATACAAAGCATAACAAAATAAATATCCATTATGGTGCAGCATTTTAAAGATACCCCTGCTGTAGCTGTATTCACATTAACAGCTTCCAGCTTCACATTAGGACGTATGTGTGCATGTAGTGGCGTGGCTTCATCCACCCCTTTCTGAATGTTGCTCGAAAATTATCGGTAGGAAAACGTGTACCGTTACACTCCTATAAGACAGCATTACAAATCACAGGATAAAAACCCTTACACAACTTAACATTGTGGAATGCATTATTGTTCTGTCCAGAATTACCAGACACAGGCATCAGATGCAGACACATACTGGTGTAGACCACATGGCACAGCTTCAGATTGTGCAAGGATTTGTACCAAAACTACGCACCAGCTACTACAGGAAAGAGAGACTCAGACACACACTCAGCATAAATTATTTTTCGACACTACTCAAACTGTCTCATAAAAAAGAAATAAAAAAGAAAACTATACAACGTAAAAGGAAACAGAAGCTGTGAAATACACAGTGCTATTGCATGAAACATAAACATATAGTCTAGGAGACGAGGTTGAGATGTGGTTTGGTTTCTCCAAGGCTGCGTCACAGACTTACATTTGTTTCAATAGAAAGTACACAAATCCCACACAACGCTTACAAAATAGGACAAGAAAAGCTCTGTTCACTTTTATTGGCCCGGGCTTCTGTTGAGGGCTGCTGCCCTGCATGAGGTGACATGGGAGCCCAGGCCCTAGAGCTGCCATACTGTAGATGTTGTCGCTGTCAATAACCTCCCGTTACCCTGATCCACACATGCCACTCCTCACACTTCCCCATCACTCTTTGTATTGTATTCACATCTAGATGGGGACTGTCCATTCGTTTCTATGTGAAAAAAACCCTAATCCCAACAATGATGACCATAACCCCTACCAAACTCTAACCTTAGCCATAACCATCCAAACAAAATACAAGGCTTTTGGCATTTTTAGTTGATTGCAGTCACGGATTTTTATAAAATTGAGTTTACCCTGGTGGGGACCGAAACACACATATACACACACACACACACACACACACACACACCAACACACACACACCTCCATCCAAAAGAGGCCATTTTGCTGCTCAGGTTGCACCCATTCACACAGCAGGATGTCACTGCAAATGCACTGCAATTTCGGCTAAGCAGAATGTCCGGGATATCAGGACCCCACCTGACCCTTGAACTACCGACCTTCAGACCCATGTCCTCAGTCCACTTGGGGGGGCGGGGGGGCAGGCCAATATTAAATGAACATGGAAAACAGAAAAAAAACTGCTCTCCTCTGAATAGTAAGGTCAGACCTGTGAAAACCATTAGCGAGTCCAGGATCAGAGGGGAGCTCTGCCTTGGGATTAGGCGGTGCCTCAGCCCTTCACCTCTGGAGGGTCTGAAGGTCACTTGCCACAACATGTCTAGTACCGGTGGGTGGAGCTGTCCACCTCACTAATCGAATCAAAACAGTCAGTGGGCCACATTTGTCACTAGTTAGGCCTACTATTCTCAAAATTTATTTTGTATGTAAATGCAAAAGTATTGTACTCCATATACCTGCTCCGACAGTCGACACTACTACTTTCAATAAACACGTATTATTAATTAGGGGTGGGCAGTATACTGCTATCATAGTCATTACCGGTGTGATTGTGCGCAATGACATGGATAACGACCTATTTATAAAAAACAGAATTTTATCTTCTTAAAAGTTTCAGTTGTAATCTGACTACTAGTCATAATAAAGTCTATGTAACCAGTTTATCTGAGTTGTGTGAATTTTCATTTAAAAACGCACTCTGACTGTGTCACAATAGCAATTTAACAAATTCAAAATTAACCAATTTTGTGTAATTATACACATTAAAATAATCTGGTTACATATATATAGTAGCAAACTAAAAACCAAAACATATTTGTGACATCAGCATATATATGCGCCACATGGTGAAAGGCACAACTACCCAGTGAACAGTATAACTACCCATTTCCCATATCAATGAACATAAAACTCCTTTAACCTCCAAGCAAGATGTACTTTGGCTTACACAGCCCTTTTGTTTCCGCTAATGTGCCTTAAGTGTTAACAAAAGCAGAGAATCCAACACCCTCAACCAAAAAGCAGTAATGTTCCTAACAGAGTACCTGCTCTGTCCTGAAATCGTACAGCTGAAAAGTTTTGTGATTTAATGTTTGTCAAAGTTTACGTTTTTTTTAACAACGGTATAATGCAACTTTATTTTTTATACAAATCAACTCAGGTGAAAATTTAAAAATGTACGTTTTCAGGGTTGCAAACAGTCACACATCTGGCGTGACACGCTTTCAGACTCAGGCTCACACAAGAAATCTTATGGCAAATCTATACTATTCCATTATAAACCTAAAATTAGCAACATCAAATGGCCATCCATCTGCTGCATCCAGGTGTTACACGGGCGTCCTCTTGGCCTGGTCCAGCCACTTCCTGAGAGTCGGATCACCCTCAGGGAAACGCGTCACATGGCCATAGTGCCGTAACTGACGCTCCCTCACAATGCAGGTAATGTGCCTCATTCGGGACTCCTCTAGCAACCGCTGATTCAACACAAAGTCAAACCAGCGGTAGCCAAGGGTTCTCCAAAGAGACACAGTACCGAAGGAGTCCAGTCTTCATCTCAGCTCACTGGATAGCGTCCATGTCTCACAGCCATACAGCAAGACATGGAGCACCAGGACTTGGACTCTAAAGACTTGGACCATCGTTCTCTTGCAGAGATATCAGAAGCACCACACACCCCTTTCCAGCGACCTCATGACCCCCCATGCTCTCCCAATCTGTCTGCCGACTTCATAGGAAGAGTCACCAGACATGAATGTCGCTGCCAAGGTAGGTAAATCTTTCAACAAGGTCAAAATTCTCCTCACAGACAGACATGCTACTGATGGCTGTGCCTAAGAAGTCATTAAAGGCCTGGATCTTGGTCTTTACCCAGGACACGCGCAATCCCAGACACTCAGACTCCTCGCCCCAATCAGTGCCTCCATTGACTTCACTAAGATCACAGTATCGATGGCAAAGTCAAGATCTGTAAATCTTTCTTTACCAACAGATGCCCCACAATTGCTGGACCCCACAACCCTGCCCAACATCCAGTCCGTACAAACACTGCACAGTAGGAGCAAGAACATACCCCAGACAAACCCCGGAATCAACTGGGAAGATCGTGGAGGTTCTCCCTCCATTCTGCACAGCACTCACAGTACCAGGGTACAGGCCGGCCATGACATCAAGCAACTTCAGGGGGATCCCATGAAGTCTCAGGATGTCCCACAGGGCAACTCAATCTACCGAGTCAAACGATTTATGAAAAAGAAAAAAAAAAAATGCTGCAAAGAACCTCTGACAATATTCACGCTTGCACTCGATGGCAACCCTCGGTGGCAGGATGCCATCTATGGTAGACTTCTTAGGTGTAAAACCAGACTGCTCCGGTTGCCGACAGGTGAGCGATGATTACGGACCCTATTAAGGATGACCCTAGCAAGGACCTTACCCAGCACTGAAAGTAGTGTTATCCACCTGTAGTTGCCGCAATCCAGGACGATCACCCTTCCCATTTCAGATAGAGACTACAAGTCTCTTTTCCAATCAGTCGGGATGACGCCCGACTCCCAAATGGAAGCAAAGATTGTTTGCAATGCCAGGAGGATAGCCTTACCATCAGCCTGGAGAAGTTCACCTCAGATACCACAGATCCCTACGGGCTTCCCTACACCCAGCTGATTCACCACCCATGCAGTCTCAGCAGGTGACAGCTGATCAGCCTTGAGAACTGTGGACCCAGAGCTGTCCAATGTCCTAGCGGGAACTCAAAGTAGCCGGCTCAGCAGGTCACAACTGCAGTGTCATCCGTAAGGACCGTTCCATCACCAGCCCTGACTGCAAGTCTCCAAAGAACAGATTCAGATGCACGTAATGCTTTGATTCCTCTGTAAGCGAGGCGTGGGTCATGAGACCACAGATGGTGTGTCACCTGCTCACAGATTCATCTAACAAACACCTCCTTATCTGCCCTTAGAGCCCTCACAGCCGTCCTCCTCAATTCCCGATGCACACTGGAGTTTCCACCAAGTCATGCGTTGCGACTCCTCTCGATAATACTCAGGGTGCCCTGCAGGATGAAACACCTCCTTCTGAGAACACTGGCAACACCAGCACAACCCTTGGCAACTTTCAGGTTCTTACCACAGAAGGTCTCCCACATCATATTAGAGTCAGCAATCACACCCAAGTCTGCAAGTTCCTCACACAAACTGCATGTAAACTCATCAGAAACAGCTTGATCTTGGAGCCTGGCCAAGTCCAGCCTCATTCTCCTAGTAGGTGGTAGCATACTGGA
Source organism: Paramormyrops kingsleyae (assembly GCF_048594095.1). Classification (NCBI taxonomy): domain Eukaryota; kingdom Metazoa; phylum Chordata; class Actinopteri; order Osteoglossiformes; family Mormyridae; genus Paramormyrops; species Paramormyrops kingsleyae. The sequence continues at coordinate 28,461,902 of NC_132797.1, forward strand.
TCTAAGCTGAATCTTCAGAGTAGCAACAACAAGTCTGTGGTCAGAATTCACAAACTGAGCATTTCTGTAGACCACACAGTTCTGCGGGAGGCTCTAGCGTTTGCCCACGAGGATATGATTGATCTCCTTCACCACACCACCAGTACTGGAGTACCAAGTCCCACGATGCGGCTCAGGCCATTGGAACCAGGATTCAACAACCAGCAGCCCCAGGACAAAGTCAAGGAACATGGAGCCACTCTCACCCCAGTCTCCAGACCCATGGGGACCGACACAATTCTCATAGCCAGCCTTGTCAGTGCCATTGGTCGCATTGAAGTCACCCATGACCAGAGAAGTGTCACCTCGTGGGAGTTGCAAGTAAAATGTCTCCCTGAATGAGACATCACTCACTGCGGTCGGAGCATACGCTGAGACAACAGATAAGGCACCCAAGGAGTGCCTTAGCCTGAGTCTCATAATATGCTCGTTGAAAGGAGTGACAACAGACACCATTGGGAGGAGCCCGTCCTACCTGGACGGGCTGCCTCAAACTGGCACCCAAGTGCCAGCATGCGGCAGGCGATGCCTCAGCACCACACCAGCCCCGATCCCCAACAGGCCTGACCCTATTAGCTCTCCAATGGTTTTGACTGCGTGATCTGGAAAAACCTCATAAAATTTTTTTGGTCCCCTCACTGCAAGTTCACGCAAAATACAAGAAACGGGAAAGATCACCGAGCGATTACGGCGAGATATCATGTGAGGCTGCTGTAAACACAGTTGGTGCCCTCCAAACCAGCACTATGTGTGTGTGTGTGTGTCGATATATATATATATATATGTTCTATGCATTTTGAGTCATCTGCTGGCCTTCACGTGTAGTCTACTGTTTTTGCAAAACTTCCAAAACATTCCCATTTCATTTCTTATGCCGACCCCACGATATATCAAAACCACGATGGGGAACATTGTAATGCAGAAGGGTCAATTGTAGTTACTAAATTCATACTAACCAAAAACCAAAAGTAGACAGGTGGAGATTTTTAAAACAGGAAACCTATTCTATTTAGAGCATAAAATGTCAGAAGCAATCTGGGTCTCCCAGAGCCATAAGACAATGAGGAGTTTGGTTTTTGGTAGTCTGGATTTCGTCATGGTAACAGTATAGGATTTCCCAAAACTCTACCCACATTAGAATTGGGTACCGGCATCTTGACTTTTCACTCAAACCAAAATGTAATGTTTTCCTGTATCAGTGCCAATTTCCCCCCCCCCCCCATTTCCGTGTAAAACAGAAAAAAAAATGCAAGAGCAGGCTACCTTTCTCAAAAACAAGACTCCCTTTCAAATGAATATCAGCCCTGAATTATCCAGTAAACTCCACCTCTGAAAATGGCACTTTCTTGCCAGCCCCCATGGCACCAATTTTCCTGTTTTCCCTGACCAGAAGGTTTGGGATTAGATGACTGCACCCCCCACCCGCCCGTTTCCCACCACACAGGAGGCTTTTGGCTCAAACTTGCAGCAACCGATCATATAAACCCAACATGCAATGGCTACCCAACTTTTGGAGTCACTATGGGGGAGAACTAATATGTTGGACACACTCTCTGTCAGTGATAATTACTCACAGTTTGCAGTTGAAAATCAATGGCAAAATGCTTATAATAAGGCCATAATGTATTCTACATGGAGCTGAGGCAGCTCGGAGTCAGTCATTATTACTATGAAACACATAGCAGTCAAGGCTTCTGTGTAATAATTGTTTGCATGTCTGTTCTGTGCCCAGGCACAGTTAGTGATTACACTAGATGTGTACAGTGCCTTTGTCTGACTAACTGTGCTCGAGCCCACCTCTTCAAGCGGTCACACTACACAAACAAACTGGACTTTGGTGATCAAACATGCTTGGGCACGGTACGGATCGCCTAGTGCGAGTACACCCTAAAAGACCTGAAGCTCTTAGGATCACTATTGACCTCTGAAGTCCCATGAAGTGAACTACCACCTGGGTTTCCAAGCATCCCACACCCAATATTACCTTAGCACACAGAGAAAACCTCATGACCAAGTTTATGTACATCAGCACTTGAGGTTTCTCTTGGCAAATGCTGCCAAACATTTGCTTTATTGTGCAAAATGCAGGCAGGCAGCATTTATGAGCAGCAGTATTTCACATTTTTAATGCTCTTCTCTAGTTGTGATGTAAGCACTTCAAGGACCGGGTACTTAAAACAGATCTGAGAACACATGCGAGTATGAAGATGACCGGGGGCATCCAATCACTTCAGGGGGCAGGGTGAGGACCGACCACTGAGAGGAGGGTACATTTCATCATTTATGGTATGAAAAACAACCCTTTGACTTCCCTTCACAGAAAAGGGATAGCTTAACATTTTCCTTTCCCTGAGAGCAGAACATAAAATATTTTATTTGGAAGTTCCACACATTGTTTTATCAAACATCAACAGTTCTTCTCACCACTGAAGCGAAGTCTTACAACATGAAGCGCTGCTGCAGGCTGCTCCCAGTTGGGCCTTGTGTCATACTGGGCACACCCGGCCAACAGCAGGGGGCAAAGCAGTTAAGAACATATATTCACTTAACATTCCTCAGGTGTCATGTCTTTGAAGTCTATAAAACTCAAAACTGAAAGGCCTCTTAAAATATCTCTGTAGCATGATCTGTTAACAATAAGGGTAAGAATAATAAAAAACAATTAAAAAAATAATTGCTTTGCTTTATATACTAAATAACATCAGCAATGATAGCTTCTACCTAGTGATGTCACGGTCTTCAGTAAACAGTCCTATGAAAAGCAATGAATGGAACCATACATTTTCTGAACAGAGACACGAGCACAAACACACAGTTTACACACGATATGCATATATGCACACACAGTTCTCTCCAAAAGCAGAGACCCCAGAAATGGTGAGAAGATGAATTAAAATAAAAAAAAACTGATGTCTGTACACCAACATATGCAGACACATGCCTATAAGCATTGTCAGGTCCAGATGAAATTGGCTTGGCATACATTAGCCGACCACAGTGCCATCCTTATGCATTTATTATAGGTATGCACAACAGAACCCAACCCACGGAATGTAGGAGGTTAGATTGTACCCAGAATCCACACACAGGACAGCACAATCGGTGCGGGCAGTGATTGCAGCAGACCAGCCAGGGGGGTCTCAAGGGAGTGCCATAATGTCAAATCCACTTTGATAAATGGGCCTTATCTGGTGCTGGTCAAACTGGGAAACACTCTCTGTTTCCCCCAGATTACATTGGCAGACAGGAAAAAGGTGCGAAGGCAAGCGAAGGAATTCCAGGAGGGCAGACCTGCCCCCCCCCTTTTGTGTCTGCAAGCTTATGTATGCATTTGCTCATCTGGCAATTGATAAAGAGAATGGCTGAGAGAGAGGGGATGGAAATGGTCCAAAAAAGTAAGGCCCTGAGTGGCGGGGAAGCACAGAGGCCAGTTCCAGAATCTACAACAGAGTAGTCATCAACGGCGGGGTGGACGCTGTGTGTTCCAGAATGCTCCCAGAGGTCGAGAGATCTGCCCCCTGCCCCCCTGTTTCTCCCACCACACATACTCCCTCTCTTTCTACGTGTTCCCCAGCAGCCCTGAGGAAGCCACACACTTCCTCCCCCTCCAGGGTAACACTCAGGGTGCAAGGCCACGCCTGCAGCCCCACTCCAGCCTTCATTTAGATGCAGAAAAAACATGGCTGAGTTGTAAAATGACTTAAGTGGGTGGGAGGAGTGAAACGTGCCGTCTCTGTTTGTCAAAACTTCCTAAATATCCTCTGAGAATGAAGCCATGAGCCAGAAGTTTGAACTGCACTGAATTAACTCATTAACTACTGAGTGGCACTTTCAAAACTTGGCTGAAAACACATCTTTTCACTACCGCATAATAATCAATGACAGTGATTTTATACACATAAAATTATTCAAATTACCCTTACATTTTTAAGATTGCTTTTCACTTATTTTACCTAAACTTAGCAAATAAAACCAACCAGCAATTAACCTTATGAGGATAAACTGTACCAAAAGGTTGAGACGTATCCTGGTCAGAGTCAACCCCTTAATTTACAGCCACTTAAATGTATCACTTCCTTGACGTAGGCCCTTATCCTGTATCCTGCCCTGCGGTCCTCCCAGTCGGCCCGGCATCCTCCACGCGCTTGGGGGCTTTAATTCGCTTCGCCCTCCAGTGCAGTCAGGTTTATGAGGCTCTGACCGGGCGTGACTGCTCGTATCGCTTACTCAGCTAGTGCCGTTATTTACAGCTATGGCCACACTCCTGATGTGCAGAGAACAGATCATCACACACTCAGATCAGGGAAGCAAAATGAATAGCAAAATTCCCCAATTGCCTGATGACCACAGAACAAAAATATTAATTGCCAGGTAAACCAGGACTCATGGTGCTCCAATGTCGATACCCTCTACCCGCCATGCCAATCCAAATCAGTGCCAACCCTTCCAGAAGATGCTACTATACACAATTTACAGTTGAACACTCTCAGTCAGGTACTATAATGTCGTTTTGAAATATTTAAGTTGCTGCTTAAAAATGACTAATTGTAGAATTGACAATTTTTCTGCACAAAAAAAAACAATACAAGTTAACAGAGGAGAACTGTTCTCTGAAAAGGGTTGATATTTGTTTTCCTCACAAATCATTTTGTTGATTAAGTGTAAACCTCTCCTCTGCCATCCACTTTAATATGGTAAATCTCTTTTTGTTTACTACAGTATGGTGTTGGGGGGGGGTTAAGAAGTGCTGAAGTGCTTCACAAGATGTTTGGACTATGACAAAAATACCCCAGGAAGGAAATCTGAGGGTCAGTTTCAGGAGTTGCTTCAAATAAGATGTCAAAATGCACAACTACAACTGCTGGTATCGAATATAACCCTACAATTGTACGTGGCCCCCGACAATATGCCATCAAAACTACAAGCATAGGCTGGTTTCTGTGGTCAGGGCTCCCCAGGTCCTGTATTCTCAGTGAGGCATCACCCTTTCAATTGCAAAGTCGTGCCTGTTTGCGAAACAGATGCTTGATTCTGTTTTTTTTTTCTTCTACAGCCATGTAACAACAACTCTTATCTACAGAGCACATGCTTTGCTGCTCAGTGGGGGGTTATTTTTTTCTTTTAATAAAACGATAGACACCCCTAGTTCACTACAACTGGTCTCCCTCCACCCCCAACTGTGCTCGAAGGCCCCATACATGGCTGACTAGTGCCAATTTTCATATTACAGGGTGGCACACAATGGCAGAGGCTTGCCCTCCACCCGTAACACTAGCAGTGACCGTACGATGGCCAAGGCACACATGTGACCACTGCGGATGTGTGTTACCACGGCGATAGACCTACCACAAAATGTGATTGGTATCTCTGACAAAGCATGCTGCTTTCGGAGGAAATTGGACACTCAACCCTGAAAACTATACATTACACTGGTATTTCCACAGAAAATGCACAAAGCAGTCTACAAAAGCGTTTCCTAAAAGATAAAAAGAATCCAGAACTAGAGAGAGCACTGACTATCAGTAGCAAAACCTTTCGTTCTATCTTCAACAGATCGTCACGTGGACTTCTCCCAGTCTCGGAAACTGTACAAATGGAAATTTAAAGACAGGGGATGTAGTGATGGGGACTAACTTAGAAAGAAGTGGAGTGTCCAAAACCCGAGGCATCCCATTTACAAAATCTATGCTAATGTTAAAAAAACCATCATTATGATAAAGTACAGTTTTTAATCTTTCAACATTTCAGGAGAGCAGCACCCCAAACAACATTTATATCCCTCAATTTAAGATACCAACAAAAATCTAAAATAACAAAAGGGGTTAAAAATAATAATGGAAAATCAACATTAACATGTTATATTATATTATATTATATTAATATATATTAATATGTATTTAAAATGGACAACAGTTATCCTTACATTAGGGGTTATATATAAAAGCATTTAGAAGTGTGTGGATACGGAATTATACACTTTTGTTACATTAACTTGCTACAAAGGAAGAGCGAGGTAATACTTACAGAGCACAGATTTTGTCAGATTTAGAGCTACACTCCAATTCCAGTTTTTTAACCTAAGAATACCCTTCAAGGCCAGTTTCATCTCATGGCAGAGATTTCCAAAACGTTTCAGGTGCACAAGCATCCAGTCATCAATACAATGGTTTTAAGGTTTCAGACACAGATTGATCCCAGTTCAATTCATAAAGTGGATCAAGATTTAACCATCACAGGTGCTAAAGTATATTATCAAGTATGAGATGCAATAATTAAAAATTTTAATTTGACAATATAATTTTTTTAGAAAAAAATACTGATAATTAGGACTAAGGGGTTTTTATGTGTGACATTGAAATCCCATAAAAATTCTGAGAAACTACAAAGTTACAGATAAAAAACAGAACATGAAACAAAATAATAGTAAGTCTATGGCTTCCTTTATGCTGAAGAAAATCGCCAGGGGAAATAGCACATGCATTACATGGCTCCCCCTACTGGCCTGTAGATGTAATCACATGCAGGAAAGAAAATTTCAGGCTTACGGCAACTGCCCTTTTCTGTATCTTCAAATTTATTAACTCTCCCAAATCAGTCACCCCTCTCACTTCCCCTGCAAATTAAAAAGCAGGAAAGGAAAACAATGCAATAGAGGAAAAGCACATTTTTTGGAGGGAGAAAAAGTTTACGATGTCTAGGAAGGAAACAGCTCCCAAAAAGATCCACATTCAGAGCACCAAATGGGAAAACGAAGTAAGGCAACAAACAAAATAAAAAGCCTGCCTGCGTGCAAAAAAGCAATTCCACATCTGTAATGGTCATTTACCTCCACGTACAAATGGATGCCATTACCATTACCTAGACACAGGGTGGCGTATTCAAGGACAGGGACAGGACAGAGGTCAGTGCCAAAAGCCATCAGGTTGAATACAGACTCCATAAAACTGCAGTTACAAAAGATGTTAGATTTTTCATTACAGTAAAGCCAAGAAAGCTGACCACACACCATAACATTCCTTACCACTCCGCACAAACAGACACACACAAAACCGAATATTTCTCTAGCTGCCAAGTTGTTACTGTAACATCCTGGCAAACGCAGGAATGAAGAGGTTCACTGTTCAAGTTCAGCTGCGAGGTTGTGAGCCAAGTTCAGCCCTCATTTGTTGTGGCTCCGTTATTTTAATGATACAGCAGGGCCGCCCGAAAACCAAGATGAACCGAGATAGAAATGAAGGACGTGAAATCGGATTAAAATAAAGGTTCCAGAGGACAGAGAGGTTTTCATCTGGCTGCAACTGGCATTGATGCACTGGACAGCGGCTCCCCGGGGGGGATGTCAAGGATGGCTGTCCCAAGCAACCCACAGGCACATTGGAGGGTCTGTTTTCAGCCTATCCCACCTATCCTACCCAAAACCACAGCCACGACAGCACAGGAAGGAGATGTCAGAGACCAGAGACATAGTCCGCCCATTAATATAACAAGCATAATCTTCAACAAAAGACCCCACCTCCCACTCCACGGGAGTAACAGCTACCAATTCACACCAAACGCAACAAATCTTGGGTGGGAGTAGGGGAAGGCTAACAGTCTAGACCTCAATTAAATTTAGGTCTCCCTCATTTAAAATCTTGATGAAATAATAAAGTAATATACAGAGCAGTGGCTACAGAAGAATCATTTGGGGTCAAACAGTATTTTATTAAAGTTGTCGAGTACAAGGGAATACGGCCCAACTGTTTAGCTTTGCATTAGGCTGAGCAGGACTGGGCGTTGTGAGCAAAATATCCCCTCCACAAAAAAAGCACATGAACACCCTTCATGTGTTCTCAGGTCAGCCTATAGGTCAGTTATAGAGAAAAGACACTGACTATGGACTATCAGCAATGGTATGAACACATCATTCACCAGACCTTTATTAAGCAGTTTCAGCCCACGTCAACGGGCAATGGAAAGCAAGGCATTTACAAAGCACAGCCTATAGGGGCACTGCATGCAACATACATAAGCAGCCCTCCTAATTCCTCCAGACAACAGATTTTGAAGAGATTCCAGCTGCGAATTCAGTCATCGCACCCCCCATATAACTAAAAACATCTTATTGAAAAAAGAAAGAGGTTATGTACCATATTTAAAGACACACTCCAGGGGTTACTGTAGATACAAATCAAGTAAAGATGTTGGAAGCCACTCGAAAACGACATGAAACCTGCTACTTATTTAATCCACTCAGAACTTCGGATCTCATTACAGTGCAGAATCCATCTTCGGGAATGAATGTAGACAGATACTGTGTTTTATTGTTATTATTTCTGGCAGAGACAGTGTGCTGACTTCTGTGCCGCAGCGGCCAAAGGTCCACACCCAGATGGTATTAGCGGTACAACAGAAGATACATCAAACACGTTTTTCCGAGCATATATGAGCAGCATGAGCCAGCAGGAGGGCTGTCCAGCAGGGGACGTGCATCTCATCCTGCTCTGATTCCCATCAGTGTTTTTAACTCTATTGTAGCGAGCCCATTCTTCCTACCAAAACGAAAGTCACAGCCTCGTAAAAAAATAATTTTATTTTTTTTTAGGTTTGATAAAACATAGCGTTATGGAGTCATGCTTAATTCCAGCAGAGGGTCAGGCCTGACTCTGAACAGACTGGTAGCCAATTTGCTGCACAACAAAACACTGTACAGCTAGTAGTACTGTCATGGTGAAGGGTACAAAGTATGTAGAGCTAGATCAGACTATATGCAACCCACACACAATCTGTATTCAGAAGTCAGCTGCCAGATTAAATTCCAGGAAGGGCCCTACTGTTTGTATTAATGATGCACCAATAAGGAAATATCTGGCCGATACTGATAGCCGATTGTTTTGATAATTGATAACAATACAAATACTGATTGTGAGAGGTTCGCTTAAATATTTTTAAAAGGACATTACAGCCAAATTAAAAAATAAACTTCATTCTAAAAATATGAAAAAGTATTTTTTGGTAAGGAAACACCAACTCTGGCAAGATCAGTCCCAGAGCACTATATTTCATAAATGTATACATCTTGATTTTTTTGTAACATTTATAAACAGAAAAGGGCCGATCGTCAAGTGTTATCAAGATGTATACATTTCTGTTATCAAATTTCCAAGTGATATATTCTGATTTTGCATTGTCTGTAGTGAAATTTCTTTTGCTATCAAACATTTGCATTACTGACAAACCAGCTTTATTTGGCAGTACTACAGCCTTCTTTATTGGAAGAAATTTGCTTTTCATAAACTCTTAATATTGTTCACTCTAACCTTAAGGTCAGCAATCAAATTTTAGCAGAGCAATATCTGCAAAATGCATTTCTAACCTTGTGTTTATTAATGTTAAAATAATTTCAAGCAACATTTTTTTTTCCTGTTTAATACATCGGCGTGCAAAGCAATATGGGTCAGCATTTTAAAGGGAATTGTCAGTGGTAAATTTTTAACCATCTGCCGATACCGATAGTTGACAGAGACAAATCAGTATATCTCTAGTTTGACCAGAAATTGAAGTCCTCCAGAGAAACATACAGCCACACAAATGTTTCACTGGAGCATCATGAAACAAAAAATATGACAAAGGAGAACCCAAGCTGTTGAGCAGTTGAAATTCTATATCAGGCAAGAACGGGACAACATTTCACTTTCAAAACTCCGACGACTGTTCTCATCAGTTCCCAAACATTTACAGAGTTAAGAGAGGAGGTGAGGCTGGGATCAAATTCATGTTGAGCATATTGTTGTCGTGAAACAAAATATCTCAGCTGCAACATTTCATATGTTGTCTTTGTTCTATTTTTAATTAAATATAGGTATACATGATTTGCAAGTCATTGCATTCTGTTTTTATTTACATTTTACACAACATCCCAACTTTTTTGGAAACAGGGTTATATATATATAGCAGCTTTTCGTATTAGGAGAGATGTTTAAACAGCTCTAAAGGGAAGACAAACATACAAACGCAGAGTCAATTATGAAAACCACTAAAGATAGGCCAAAGGCTTGTATACCATAACAAAGTATATATAATTTAATGAACATATGGGTATAGTTCCTTAAAAACAAAACCAACCTGTCTTTCAAAGTACAAAAAAAATTCTGACTGAAGTTGCCGAAAATAAAAGTGGACAACATGCCATGTCTCAGGAGGATTTCAAATTAAAGATATGTGCCAAAACAACTTAGAATCTTATCTGAGGAATATACGGGTATTGTTTAGGGCTGGGAATTGGGCCTGACCTCACAATATGATTTCGATTGACTGGATTCCATTTAGAATATTCAATCTATGTTTAATATTTTAGTCACATTACTAAACTGTTACCAAACTGTGGGCATAAGTAAACGTTTGTACAGTACCGAAAACTCGGAGTCCAGACAAACTTGTCACCTGTCATCCAAAGCCCTGGTGATGATTGCACAAGTGCCAAATAATCACTATTCGTGACATAATCGTGACAGCCCTAGCTGCAAAGCAATCGTTTAATTTACCATTGCATGACAAAAATGAGATTATGAAAAAGAATGTATAAGCAGCATGAAATTTATTCTTGTACTTGAATACACCGTGAATACACCGTGAATACAACAAAATATTTCGGTCACTTTTCCCTCTGCAGTTCCTGTACTCAACCAGAAATAAATTATACCTGCACAATTTTCGTTGCTTTCATTTGCTTCAGTGTTACCCATGATGCTTGAAAAAACATAATTAACAATATTCTCATAACTGACAGCATATCACATGCAATAATATCCAGTTACTCCTTACATGGTTTGCTTTTATTTCATTTTATTTATTTGGCTTTTATATAATGTTCTCACGTCACCATAATCTGCATAATGAAAATGAGTGGTGTGAGAATGAAGCCCAGCTTATCTTGATTTACTTGCATTCATTCGCTCAGAACGCTCCATTACCATAACTGACAATGCACCAGAATGGCGTTGTGAAGCGATTGAGCAATAGTATGGCAACCTTATTGGTGAGAGAAAGAGTAGCGCCACCTATACAATAAGAGGAATGATACAAGTAAAATTCAGTGAAAATATTCTCAGTCATGGGGAAAAGGCATAAATTAACTAGATCGATCTTAGGATTTGGTGAATCGATATGAAACACAAAACCAGGATCGGGATTAATCATGAAAATCGATATTTTTCCCACCCCTAGTCAAAATGGTAAAAGCAGTGAATTGCTTTGGATAAAACGTTGAAAAAAATTAGTTGAAACAAATGTAAATCTTCAATATGACAAACCCCACCCCCACAACTTTACATCAGCAAATAAGCTTCATAACGAAACACGGAACTAGATCAGATAGGCCTGCTTCAATTGAACTCTCTTGTAGCTACAGCAATACAATATTTAAGAGAACAGCTGCCTTGTATTGCTTATCCATTTTGTTACTGATATCCTTTATAGTGACGAGTAATACAATTGTTGTTATAGCCACAATTAGAGAAAATTTAAACTGAAAGTCATCTAACATATGTATTCAAAATTTACTTATGGAAATAGACATCAGTATAGTGTAACAACTCTGGGACACTAGCCTCTTCCCATGAATACATGGGATAAATATTCAAATGACTCAGCTTTTCAAACAGCACAGCTCAGGTGCAGGTACTTTACAACACTAACGAGCATTCACCAGAACAAGGTGGTAACTACACCACCAAATTCACAACCTAAGAAAAACTACTAGTTATATACACGGGGCAATACAGATGAATAACAGATGGTCTGCCATAATTTTTTAATTACAAAGTAGACAAACATTAAATTTAACTGCAGAACAGGTGGCTAGTTGTGAGTCAACAGTTCAGTGTATGAGTCACTCAAACACAAAGGATTGATGCTGCAATCAGCACTTTTACACAGAAGGTTCAGGATTTATATCGGAATGGTGCATAATTCCTTAGGGAGGTAAGGAACAGCAAGTCACGTAATATAAAACCAGATGCTGTTCTAAATACTAAATTCCACACTTAAGTACAAGGCCTTTATTATATTACAGGTATTAGGACAAAATACATCACTGGTCTCCCGTGTGCAATAGCCAAGGGGTAAGGCTGAAAAGGGGAACAGGGCCATTATGGTGGTTGTGGTGGGGGGCAGAGCTAGGTAGAGTCTGACCCAACGAAGAACACCCAGTCAACCGCTGATTCCCTGTGTGATTAGTTTTCATTTCCCTGTCACTGACCACACTTGGCGGGGATAAATATTGGACAGGCACACAGTCTCCGGCTAGATCTCTATCCGGCAGAAGAGGAAAGGATGCAGGAAGACTGCTAATGAAGAACTGGCACCTGTGTATTGCCTTGAGGGTCACTTACGCATAAAACACTGCTTCTGCACGATCAAAGAGCAAAGAGTCTGTGAATCACGTTAGTTAGAATTTCAGTTTCTAGGAGGGACCTGTCATCATATTGGTCTATCATAGGTAGTCTGACAGGGATCAAGAAAAGCTTTAAGTTTTGCCCTTTTGAGGGTCAAGGGAGAAAGAAAAAACTAGGGGGAAGGAAAAAGGTCCAAGTGTAGAAACAACAGGCGTTCAGTACTCCACAGAGTACTTTCACATAAGGTACCCACAGTGCAGCCTGCTGAACTCCATCCAGCCAAACCTGGCATTCAGTGGAGCAAAAGTCAATAACAGGAACTCAATCATAACTGCCCCAGTTTCCGGTGGAGTACTTTCAGCCTCAAAGCTCTGATGAAGCTACCGCACGTTATTCTGAAAAACAGGGGGAGGCTCTGACCCAAGAGCAGGAAAAAAGGGCTTTTGCTTTAAACATTTAGTCCTAACATATACTACACCAAAACCCCTTTGAAGCACTTATGGGCCAAAATAAGTAATATCCAAAAAAGGTCACAGGTTCTAGCAAGTGGATGTTTAATTTATGCCATACTTATTTTTTAAGACACCTCAGGCAAGAAAATTAACAGTCCAGGTTTGAGTCATTGGTTCCTATTTAAAGCAAAATGGGCACAATAAATCAGAAACGAAAACCGACATCTGTAAACATCATTCACAGTTCCAGTTTCCTGGGCTTCATATCAGTTTCATAAATGCTTTGTGTTCTACAATAGATTGTTGCTTTTGGTGGCTCATTAACAGTTTTCTCCACGACTGGCAGTCTAGTGACATACAGCCTGAAGTCATTCCTGCAGTATGATATTGGCTGACTCAGGTGTGTTTACACAAATATCATACTTACCATACTTTCTTGCCAAAAAAGCTAATTTTGCATTCCTATCAAAATCAGAAACATTATTACCTAAAGCTTATAAATTTCTGCAATTGCATTACTGACTTTCAGAATTCAGCCCATGTTTACATGCATTTCCCTCCAGGCACACTGGTTTCCTTCTGCCCAAGAACATAGTTCTTCAAATTTAGAGCAAATAATTGGATGGGTAAGCCAGTGGACAAATAGATGGATGACTGAAGAGATGAACATCTATCTATTTTCCTCTGCTATAAACATCACATGGCAAAAGCACCATCCAATTTACTGGGACTCTAAAAGATTCATATTGAACAAATTCCCAAATTCCCCAGAAAAGAATGGAATTCAGTCCCATAATAAATCTCATGTTCCATCTTCTTTAAAGATTTTGACATGCTGTCCAGTCATTAACCAAAAGATTGATCATATGCGATTCTTTAGAGTGGTTGTGCACTGTAGACCCCTCCTACCTAAAGAGACTTGCAATTTTGATTCAGTTACACACTAAATATTTAACTTAATACAGGGAAAGCACCCTCACTCTAAGGTACCACAACACGGCACCTTCTGAGAGCGCATCACTAATGTTTAACTTGCAAGTCCATGTTCCCTCACCACTTCGCTACCAGCTGCTCTAAATATATATTCTCATAATTCCACAAACAGTGCCGGAGACGAGATTCAAAACTCACAATTCAAATCGTCCCCTCTTTAATGCCTTATGTAAGTTTCTAGATGTCAAGAGGTATTGGACTCTCCTTTTTGAAAGGGCTACTTAGGGCCTTGGAAGCACCGGGTCATTGGATTCATGGGGCATCTTATGGTAGCGGTGCTGTGTCTAAATAGAAGCCTGGGCAAGGAAGTTGACTGCATACACAGAGAGAAGGGTGTCGCTGGAGAGAAAAAAAACAGCTTGAAAAGGTTTCAGCTTGAAATCACAGCAGCTGTCACATGATCATAATAAAAAGCAATCTCACCTGCCTGGCTACAGATTTATATATTCAAAGTGTCTTAAAACCATCAGTAAACTGTATGTACATACACCAAATGTTCACAGACCAGGCCTGGACAGTATCATGTAGCCACCAGGACAGTGTTTCCACAAGCTGCCTACAGACACAGAGTAGACTAACTCCGCACACTTCATTGGTCCACCAGAAGATTCCATGATAAAAACCACTGCAGGGCTTTGAGACAAATCAGTCAAATCGGAGTTCTGATTACATTGTGAGTTAAGCAACTGGTTGTGCAAGCCTGAAAAAAATGAAATGCTGAACACTGCTTGGAACTGTTTCCGCTGGTTGAATTTCATTATTCCAATATGAAAATGTTTCCAAGAGGCTCTTCATCCAGCCAGAGACAAAGGGGAAAGTGGTGGGCCCCCACTTACTAACCTTCTAACTGTAATACCTTTCATATCTCTTAAGAAATACCATGACTATGAACATATTTTCTCCAATTTTGGCAATACAGTGTCCCTCGTTTATCGCAGTTAATCCGTTCCAGACTTTACCGGGTTAAATGAATTTCCGCGAAGCAGGATTCTTTATTTCTTTATTATTCGGCTGCACCTGGCGTTGGAGGATTTGCGGGGGTGCTCAAATACATAGGCCTACGGTCCATACGTACAGTAATTATTAATTTTAATACAGAGGTGTATAATTGACCCAGACAACCGAGCGCGCGCTGTATCATTTTCACTGTCTATCAACTTTTTAATTAATAAATATATTTGAAAAAACCGCGATAGAGTGAAGCCGCGAAAGTCGAAGAGCGAAATGGCGAGGGACGACTGTACCATTTTTTTAAAACAATCATATTTAGATTTTTAAAACCAACTAACCAATGAATGTTTTAGCACTTTTTAAATGAAAATTAAGCTAAACAAGATATACTGGAAATGTTTCAATGTAACCTATTTGCATTACATGGCTATGGTGGACTTCTCATCCATATAACAGGACATGACTGGCAAGTCCAACTGGAACTACCAGCTGGATTGAGTGACCCTTTCAGGATCTCCCAGTCAGGTGAGCTGGACCACAGAGCTCGAAGCCAAGAGAAATAAATACAGGCAATACAGGTTGGTAATTTACATAGGACACTATGTACATTATACTGCGCGACAAAAACGTTACATTCCACGAATACCACAAGCTGGCTATACTGCACTACTACCAGTATCGCTTCAAGCAACGAGGCCGAGATACGCAGATACTGGGATTGATCGGAGCTCCAAAAAACAGCGTAAAATATCCCAGGGCAAGGGTGCTATTAAATTCCTATTCATTAACTTTCTGCTGAGCATATTAGAAACGCATTTGCGAAATCTGCCGTGTAAGGAATATTTTAAATTTTTTAAACTATATACGACATTAAAATATTCACAAATTTATAGATCTGTATCCAACCTACTTCGCGTTTATCTTGCTGGAATTATCTGGAAACACAAATGTTTATACCAATGCTTCTGATTTTCAAATCGTAGCTCGCACGCCCAATTAGGAATGATTGTAACGGAATGCTCGCGTCGCCGCTGTCCTGCTTGAGTTTACAGTCTGCGTTCTTCGCCTCCCAGGCGGCAGGTTCTTAGTTAAGTTATAACTTTAACCGCAGGAGAAGCAGCCCTTCGGTCCTCTGTCGGGAATGTCTCCACCGCGCTCGTAACCAACAATGTCATGCCGCCAGACTCTCCGCGCGAGAGGCGCACGAGGTACGCGCGAGAAAACCAAGCAAATCGGTGGCCAATCTTACGCAGAAAGGGCCGCTGTGTATGCTGGTTTTCGCTGCAACGCCCTAATTAGATTACTAATTAGAGAACTGATTGGCCTCACACCTGGATTTGAACCACTGACCTAAAGGTTATTACAAAAACCTGCATACACACTGGCCCTTTGTGGATAAGACTGGACACCCCTGACCTAAAATCTCTTCCCCTTTGAGCGGCAAAATAACTGCCCCATCCCCCCCCCACCAGGTGATATTTTATAAATGTAATACACATGTAATTCATATATACATTTCCAAATAATGGATAACACACACTCATATTTTCTCCAATTTTGGCAATACTATTTTTTTAAATCATATTTAGATTTTTAAAACCAACTAACCAATGAGTGTTTTAGCACTTTTGAAAGGAAAATTAAGCCAAACAAGATATACTGGAAATGTTTCAATGTAACCTATTTGCATTACATGGCTATGGTGGACTTCTCATCCAAATGACAGGACATGACTGGCAAGTCCAACTGGTACTACCAGCTGGAGTGAAAGACCCTTTCAGGATCTCCCAGTCAGGTGAGCTGGACCACAGAGCTCGAAGCCAAGAGAAATAAGTACAGGCAATACAATACATTCTTCGCCTCCCAGGCGGCAGGTTCATAGTTAAGTTTTAACTTTAACCGCAGGAGAAGCAGCCCTTCGGTTAGATTACTGAGGACCAAAATAACCCCCCGAACCAGGTGCTATTTTATAAATGTAATGCAAATGTAATTCATATATCCATTTCCAAATAATGGGTAACACACACGCTGTGCAAATCTTGTGGTCTTTACTACATTTAAGCATTAGAGGAATCAAATAAAACACATAAAAGAGACTGCTCTGAAAGACCGACAGAATGTTACTAAAATACAAATATATATATATATATATATTTTAAACATATTTACCCACAGTCGATAGTCTACAGGTGAACCAAAAGAACAACTGGCATTCACACTCAAAATGGAAGAAAAAACTCTTGTGGGAACTTTGTGGAAACACAAAACTTCCCTCTTTTCCTTCTGATTATGTTTCCTCACTCAAGCACACATACATAAAGACTAAGGTAATCCAATATCAACATAATTCAGTACAGGCTAACCCAGAGACAGTGGAAAATGACCAGCAGTAGGAGCCATGGCGATGAGGTAACCAGCAAGTTGGGGTTAAATGACAGGAGAGCTTCTTTTCCCCCAAGAATGTGTTTAGTTTGCATGGGGGGGGAAGGGTGACCGACATTAATATGCACTTTTTAAAATTATTATTCAACAGTACATTTAAGATTTAATAAAGTTGTTTTAAATACCACAACGAGCAAGATTTGAGCTCGTCATAAAATATGCTTCCGTGCTGTACCTCTGAACTCTGTTTAAGAAACACGGGGAATCTCATGTCAGGTGCTAGCAAACGCGATGCTAAGTTTCAAATAACAAACAGTTCATTTGCCATGGAGCAATTTCTGACAGACCTGTACAATTCACTCAGTGCTGGATACTAAGCATCATACCTTCAAGTGACCAAAAGGAGGTGTAATTCAAAATCAACAGAAGGTGAAGTGTTGTGTATGACAGTTAATCTACCGTGGAAATTTTTTTTCTTAAAAGCAGGTGAGCGTTAACTGCTTGATATTTATCATGATTCCATGTCACAACTCTTGCACATATCTTCAGCTACACCAAACAAAAAAAAAAAGAACGTTAAGGTTGTTAGTCATACTCTGACATCAAGGACAACAAAGACCCAGTTGTGGGTGGCAGGCCCACATCTAATCATTCCACCACACCTTGAATATGGTATGGACCACAAAACACATTCATTACATCAGCTGATGTGATCTATATACAGTACAAGTCAAAAAGTCCGGACACATCTATTGAAAATCATTTGTTTTTCAAAAATGTAATGACTCTAAGCACACCTCCAGGTTTTGCAAGCACTGTGCTGTGACAGCTGACCAGGCCACCACAATCTCCCGACCTAAACCCTACAGAGCTGGTTTGGGATGAATTGGATCGAAGAATAAGAGCAATGTAGCCAACTTGTGCCCAGGATTTGTGGAAACTCCTTCAGGACTGTTGGAGAAGCATCCCAGGTGGCTACATCTGAAAGCCAGTTGAAGGCAAGAGTCGACAATGCTGTCATCAAAGCAAAAGGGGGCTATTTGAAGTGTCTAAAATTTCAGAGGTTGAACACTTCTCTTGGTTGTTGCAGAATTTGATATGTATTACTTCATTGCCTTGAGGCCTTTGACTACGGTGAGTAACAGCTAAAATAGAGACAAATGCTTTAATAGCAGGTATGTCCAGATTGTTGACTGGCACTGTACAGTTCAATGGACTACATGTCTAACCTTAACAACCAATTAAATTTTAATGCATTTATCAGTAGCATCCATAAATGGTATCTGAACATCCCTGGAAGACATCAATACACACCATTACTGGACAGGTGTTGGAGGTGGACGCTGTTAACTTCAAGTGTGGCCCAACTGAAGCAGGATTCAGCAAGAGTAACTACTGACCTACTGTGAATGTGACAGATCAAATCAGACTTGCTCCACTTCATATTTATTGCTCACAACTGAAACACTGTATTCAACCCTCTGTAACGTTAAAGTAAAGTTGGGTTCTGCCTTTTTTGGGCCAGTCAGTTACAAATCCTTAATTCCTGTTCCTGACAATGTATTTCACTAAAAGTGAATTAGTCAGTATGTGCTATTAGTGAACCAGATGGCCTACATTGTTTTGGCTATACACTTTGCAGTAACCAAATAACTGGACAACACACTAAACCAGAAGATGTGTGCTGTTGTACTAGAAGTAGGAGAAATTACCATCCAGATAATGATGCAGAAGCAAGTGGTTTGTGTTGTATTGATTCACTCATTCCATCATTCATTCTCTCATCTCATTTAGCTTCTCCACCTCACAGGGAGCACTTCCTGGTTGAAAGTACACCTTGCTGCAGCCTGCCGGATGGGGCTAGGTGAGATGTGGGCGGAGCAAGATGTCACCCAGTTACCATTTATGGGTGCAATGACGTTAATGGTTCTACAGGCGGATCAGGATATTAGGGTTAGGGTTATGGTTACAAGACGTAAAGATGGTGGATGACATGGTGAGTATTAGTTGTTTAGGCTGTTTCGAATTATATTTTTGTTACAATTTTTATATGCCTGGTAGTTCCTCATATTTTAAGTATTAACGTTAATGTGTATATTTTCCTAATCTCG
Organism: Paramormyrops kingsleyae; assembly: GCF_048594095.1. Taxonomy (NCBI): domain Eukaryota; kingdom Metazoa; phylum Chordata; class Actinopteri; order Osteoglossiformes; family Mormyridae; genus Paramormyrops; species Paramormyrops kingsleyae. The sequence goes on from NC_132797.1 coordinate 28,481,204, forward strand.
TGTCTGTGAATCGCAAAACCAAATGGTAATTTGTTTCTATACCAATGTGTTCTGCTTAAAAAGTCATAAAGGCATGTACAGTGTTTGTAGACATTCTGTTACATAGACTAGTAAATACTAAGATCCTTCAGCTCTTAATTACCGTGACACGACAGTCTAAACAACAGATGTGCATCATGCCATCTGCCATCTTTACATCCTGCATCCTTATATGGTAATTGTTCGACATCTCACTCCACCCCTTCCTGCAAGCTGCAGCGGTGACCCTCTCCCTGGTTCTGCTGGTTAGTCCAGGATGACATCACCTGACAAACTTCCACAAGTTTGTTCTTATCACAGGAGAAGGATGCAAAAGCTCTAAATGGCTGCATTTTTTTTGTCCTCCAGTGTAGCACACATAAAAGCGTGCAATAAAACAAGAATTTCCAGCTCCAAAAAACAATGCCATCTTTATGAAATGGCATTTTTTCATGCAATAGGCATTGTATACTGTAGCTAAGACTTTTGTATCGCTCTGTTATCTGGGAGCACATACCGCAAATCATACACCTACCAGCATATTCAAAATGCAGCAGCTCAAATTGTCCAGGAGCAATAAGATTCAACACATAACCCCTCTTAGGTTTAGAATTGACTTTAAAGTTCTCCTACTTACATACAAGGCGCTTAATGGTCTAGCACCAGCTTACCTAACATAATTCAAGTTTACAGGCCATATCATCCACTCAGATCACAGAACACAGGTTTCTTTGACGTTCCACATATAAGATGATAGTTGGTGGTAAAGAATTTTGGGCCCCTATACTGTGGAATGGTTTGCCAGCCTATGTTCAGGATGCTGAATCGGTCTCAGTCTTTAAATCTTGACTGAAAACCTATTACTTCAGCTTATCTTACAAGCAATTTAATACATAACACACCATAACCATGGCTGTTGGTGCTGCTGTACATGGTATTTTTATCTACTATGCTTGTCCATTAATGTTTCTATGTATGTTCTGAGCACCCACGCTCTCTGCCTTCATTCACACATGTCCGGATGACGCTTGGGGTGGGCACCATCTGAGCTGCAGTCCCATGGAAGAGTGACATCATGGATCTGGGTTGGGCAGCCAGTTGGCCTTGGATCCCCAAAGGTTTTTTTCTCCCTATTTGTGAGTTTTTGGTTCCTCCTCCATTGTCATCTGGCTTTCTTTCATTTCACTGTCTATTCTTCTCCCTGTTTTTGTACTTTTCTCTGTTTTGTATGATGTTATGTATCACAACACACACATGTAAAGCGCAACACTTTGGGGTGACACTTTTGTGAAAGGCGCTACATAAAAATAAATCGAATTCAACTGAATTTATATCATATTAATTTCCTTATGACTAATTAAGTCATGCATTTGTGAAATAGTCACGTCTACTCTCATCTTATCTTTGAAATAATCTGCAAATTTTGTAAAAAAATAAAGGGGGCACATTCTGTCGTAAACACTACTAAGCTTTCATTTCAATTATACACATACAAATATATCCGTTTTCTTTTATGCATGTTGACTACTTCTCAGGTAGATCACAGGTACAAGGAAAACATCCACCATAAACATTTCCTTATTGCTTCCTACGGACTGACCGTTTTTGAGGATGTACACCACACTAAGGTAGCAACAGGCACTATAGCAATATAGATAAAGGTTACGACGACGAAATGTAACCGTGGCTGAGGTGATACACAGATACTGATTAATAAAGACATTTTAACTGAACTGATCTTTCAATACATGCTTTTGGAAGGCAGCACTTGTCATCCTGATTGCAGAATATTCACCTTTGTGCATCTTACCTCTGCACTTAAATATACACCTGTTTTTATTAACTTTTGGTTCTGCTTCATTCCAGGACACGAGACGTGTATCTTACCTGTCCGGTGATGCCCGTGATGATCGCCACTTTTCTCTTTATCGGCTGCCCGTTTAAGCTGGTGGTAGAAGACGGTTCCGTACACTGGGCCATTTCCACGGATTTTTAAATGCGGCCGCGCTGGATTACAAACTGCAGTACCTTCAGTGCTGTTGTTTAACCGGCAGGTAAATCGCGTGCAACTGAAGAGCACGGAGTGACGCATAAGGAACTGAAGTTCAGAAACCAATCGGAAAGCAGCGACGCGCCGCCGCTCTGACGACACAAACCCGGAAGCCGTGTGGCTCCAGCTGCCACTTGCTGCAGCCACTTTTCACAGCGCCAACTGGAGGCCGCGCGAAAACCTGGAGGCTCGTGAATTGTCAAAAGTTATGAAGTCAAGAGTTCACCGAAGTGGAAATGAAAAACCGACTTAGTTTTCATTATGTTACTGCGTTGCTTGAACTGCATTATTTTGGCAAACAGTACGTTGTTGTGATTGCATTTTTTATATTTAAACACATGTTAGTAAATGTTTAGTATAATGGTAACAATAGCGTTTAATATAATGAGTAAACTCGTATTAAGAGAGCTTGTCATTATACTGCAGTAAAATGAAATTTCATTGTACTCTAGTATAATGACAATAAAGCTCTCATCTTATCTATTAACGAACAATTCAAATATGAAATGTACATTCATTATTTTGTATATTATTATTTTGTGTAAATTCAGTAAATCATGAGATGTGTGTGAGGCAGCCTTCGTTTAAATGTGAATTTGAAATTGAACTGAAATGAATTCTTCATTGTTCTCTATATTTTTACGTAATTTAAAGCAGGAAATACATTTCAAAGTTTCAAACTTAAATCTAGGCTTCTGTTTGCGGCTGAAACCCAATAAATCCAGCTAGTTCATCCTCACTCATGATTGGGATGATGGAAAAACAACAGTGTATAGTTCCAGAGTAAGTAACCTGCCAAGTTAAGTTTAAATCCACGCAAATAAAAACAAATGAACCAGAGTATGAAGGCCGGGCTGGTCCACAACACTCCCTAAATGTTAAAAGCTTTTACCTGCCCAGCCACTGACATGATTCTCCATCCTTCATTAACTATGAAGTTCATGAGCATTCAATGTATTTTTGGAAAATAAAGGGACCTTGGAGGGCTCATGGGTTATGGGAAGTGAGTTTACGGCATGAATTTTATTACACGCTTCAATGACCCAGGAAAGAGGAATCACGTGTGGCAGTGAAATGTGAGATTGACATCAGCTCTACGCTCCTCAACCATATCCTTCACGATGTATTTGACACGTGCCCCCACCCCGTTCCCCACTATATCAAGGGAGCTATTTTTGCTAGCATATTGTGGATGTATTTATATAACGGTAGAGAAGCTGACAGACTAACAAGGCAAAGTTGTCCCGAAAAACAAACTTAGACGTATCAGAACACACATTTTTTTCCTCTCTTGAGGTCCCTTTAGTCCCATCTGTAAACCCAGTTTTGTTTTATGTCATGGAAAATGCTGATGTAGCATTAAGTCAGAACATAAAATTATTGGAAAAATATGTTCTGGTTCACATCTGTTTCAGTTGTTCCAAACCACTCCCTTCTGGGCCTCCAGACAAACTACATATTTATTCTTTTCCACAATCACCACATTTGATTAAACCAATTAAATACTTAATTAACTAACTGATAAAGCCTTTGATTACCTGGAACAGGATTTGTAGAATATGAGCGATACCTTGCTCATTCCCCTGCTATTTCAATCAAGCAAACTGTTTTGCCTCAGAATCTTCCAAATGTCCCTCATCTCTTCTTGACGATATACCAAGGCTATGAGATTACACTTGTCTGAAGGCTACATGATTAAGTCAGGGTTAGGAAAACAAAAGCACCTTTGAGTTTCTTAATTTATTTCTCAAACAAAAATAATAATAGGATGGCAAGGTGGCCTCACAGGACCAGGGTTGGGGATTCAGTTGTTTTGTCTGTCCAGGGTGTACCCCAATCTCGTGCCATATAATTGACTGGCCCCCCATCCAGCGTGTACCCCAGCCTCGTGCCATATAATGGACTGGCCCCCCATCCAGCGTGTACCCCAGCCTCGTGCCATATAATGGACTGGCACCCCATCCAGGGTATACCCCAGCCTCATACCGGATAGGCCATCAGACCTTTATAACCCTGACTAGGATAAGCGGTTAGAAGATGAATGAATAAAATAACAAAATAAAAAAATTAAAAAAACAAACAACAACTACAGTAATAATAATAATAATACATTATTACTTGGGTATAAGCTAAATGAATTAGTGCAAATGTTCAGACAAGTTAAATAGCATAGCCAGTAGGCAAAATGCAACAGAAGGATATTCTAAGAATAGACCCAACCGGTCATGTCAGATTGTTTCACTAACTGAAGAGACCCCATTTTGAAATCAGTGGCAGGTCTTAGATGAAGCAACATCTCACTTGGCTGCCCACCATCTGCCCCTAACTCTGCTCTGCTGGGTGCCCCCTTCCTCACTGTGTGCCAGACGTATCATGTTGTATTACACTTAACAAAGAAAGTGGATCTTAATGCTGTACAATTTGCGCTGTCAGGAATGTCTGCCGAATGGAATAAAACTATGAGACGAAAACAGTTAAAATGCGTCAGATATAATAAATACAGCTATTACGTGTAATTTTGCTGTAGACTGTATGAGGCCCAGTCATGCTATGGTATTCGCGGCACGCCATGATTGATAACAGGCGAACATGTGTGTTTCCCATGTCTGTCTTGCTCCACGTCTGCCTAAGGGTGGTCTTAGCGCTCCCATGGACTTGTACACAAAGCGGCTATGACACTTTCCATAGCTCTTGTCTCCATCTGTTGGAACAACAATCTCTTGTAGATGGTGAGTCCATCCGGAGATGATTATTACCAGTGTTACACATCTTTGTTTTGCTGTATAGCGGCCCCCGCAGGCGGTCCCCCTTAGCCAGCTGTAGCGGAGAAGTGATTTAGCTGTTTGTGCCCCCCCCCCCCACTCCCCGCCATCCTACTGCGTTTTGATACCTGGATGCTTTGAGGCCTTGGGTGCCGTCAACCCAGAGGGAGCCATGCTGGGGCTGATGAAGAGCCAGTCGCTAATGCTGGGGGGTCAGAAACAGTAGGCAAGAATGGCAGGCAGGCAGGGGAAGGGGGGGGTATTATTGCAAATGAATGCCTCTGTGTTGTCGAAGTTGTCGAACAATCCCAAAGCATCCCACAGAGGTCCCACACTGGGAGAACATTCCATCCTGCTACAGATCTCATGTTCCCATTGCACCATGAAGGAGAAAAAAGTCAGGACAGGATGTTCCGCCGAGCCCCCCCCCCCCCCCCCATTCCTGGCTGGAGGGGAGGGCTAGTTGGTGGGGGGGACTGTGTCATGAACCAGACATACCCCCGCTGAGATCCTATCAGTTTGACCGACATGGGACAGAAAACAAAAAGCCGGGGCTAAAAATAGGCTTGGACTGGTTTAGCATCTAAAACAACAGGACAGGCAGGGAGAGCTGGGGTCAAAACAAATCCAGGAACATTAAAAATGGCCCCAGACTCAGACGACTTGCCAATGTGCGCTCGCCAGCAGGATGCGTGTGGTCCATTGTCATGCAGCGACCGCCTTCCTTTCCGCTAACGGACACCACGACGCCCTCCCGCCAGCTTCAGCTCTGCACGTAAATCTCTTCCCATTGCACTCTTTCAAGGCTAAGCAGCACCTCCAGTAGTCAAGGCCTTCCTCCTCCACTAGGGTTCTTTCCTTATCTCCTAGCCTCAACTTTGTCTCCAAAACTCTCGCCATCTCTGGCACGACCGTGTTACCATAAGGTAAACATGAGAGGCAAATATTGGTATCCTATATCCGTGTTTAGGGAACGGAGGAGGGACTCCTTGTCACAAAGACCTTGAACTGATGATTTTAGTAATGGATGGTAGAGATGCACGTGCCTGATCCAGGAAGCTAGCCCCCATCAATCACCTCTGTGATTCCACCACCTGATCACTCAGGCTGTAATAGAGTAGCGATGTATTACAACACACCCATGTAAAGTGCGGTGGGGAGTTGTTGAGAATGGGGATATATAAAAACCAACTGAATAAAATATACGATTATTAGGAACCACCTGACGCTGATTCTTTTGGCATTCGTAAATCAATAGCTTGACAATTATGAACTTTGTAATACATACGCAACTAGGCGTCATCAATGCTGAGGCCTAGATTTCATATTTCAATGTGGCAGAAAACTATAAAGCAGAAAAAAGCACTTTTTTATCTTTTGCTTTATCTGTGGGATCAACAAGCCTGAGGAAAGAACTCTTGGGTTTCTGAAACAATAACCAGATGCTGAGAATGCTCAGATTTCCAGTTTTACCTGAAGATTGGCTTTTATTCCCATGAAAAAGGAGAGTGCCACCCCACGCTTTGGCTGACGTGAGGCGGAGAGGTCACACTCCAGGGATTGATAGACCTTTTCCAGGTCTATCAATGACTGTGATAGTGCCTTATTTGTTAAGTTATCCTGTATGCTTTTTGTGTTACGGAATTCAAGCTTCTTATCTTGATTTTTTTTTTCTGTTTCCCCCATGGCTTTCTAAAGAGTACATTTCTGTGGGGGTTCCTGTATTCATAGAGAAAAACAGGGCACTTCTCAGAACCTTTAAGTCAGTGGTTCTAGACAATGACATGACGCATGGAATGTCCCAACTTTAACATCTCCATCAAAATGTCCCAGGGCATGATGATCACCTCTCTGAACCGTTGCCATGATTCCAGAGACTGTGGAACAAAAAGAGTAAAAAAAAGCTGACTTACAAGGTAAAAAGGACAGACTTAACTTGGAAACAGGGAGTGAAACGTGCATTACATTTCAAATTCTTTTTGCAGAATTTCAGAGTCTCTTCTGAGTATTTAAATATGAAAATTACACCAAAATCAATAACAACAATGCACTCTCGTTCTTGTAATAGTGTGCGCAATGGGTTAGGCTTCCATGTCTTCGATCAGAAGGTTACAGGTTCGAATCCCATGCTCAGTAGAGAAGCTATGTCTCTGTTGGACCCCTGTGCAAGGCTGAGCAAGGTCCTTAACCTCCCAAAATTGCTCCAGGGTTATTGGATAAATAGCTGAGTGTAAGGTGAGCTTGGAATGACCGGATGATGTGGCTGGACAGGAATAATGCCACAGGAGATGGCCGTGTGCTGCGGACAGTTAGCAGCCAGAGAAGCAGAAGAAACAACAGCATACGAGAGAGTTTGAACAAACTTAATAATTATGAAACAACTTAATAATTGAGATATAATCCCTCCCCTCGGGAGGGGGCACAGAAATGTGTGTGTCAGGGCAGCACTCCATGTGTGTTTGCTTTTGAAATCCTATTCTGAACATTGTTTTTATTTTTGCTTTTTAATTTTTTATCGATGGCTCAGCAAGAGTCGACTGGCTGGAGCTCACCCAGAGGTCCGTGTATTCCACACCCGTTGCAGTCTCCCACCCTGCCCCCCTCAGCCATCTGCCCCCCCCCATCCCCACTGTCCCTTGCCGAGCCCTTGATGTCTGGGTTTCATGGGAATGTTTCGCACCACGGTCACCGCTAACCGTTCACCCACTACGGCCCCGCAGTGTTTTTCTTGGCCAGAAGGAGTGGGGGGGCTTGATTCGGCTAGAAAAATGGGCGGCGCCCAGCTGGATGGAGGCTCATCGATCATACTAGGGGGGCTGGATCGGACACTGGACTCAGAGTGAGGTCTGGTGGTGTTTGGGGCCAAGGGGTGGGCGGGAGTCGTTGCCGTAGGGAGACATGTGAGATGGATCATACAGGCTACTTTGATGCCCTTGAACCCTCCCCCAGCAATAGGGGGTGGCAGCGTGGGAGAATGCCATGGATTATCCCAGAAATATATATATATACACCCCCCCCCCCCCCACTGATACAGCCCCCGAGCAAACCTTTCTTCAACAAAAAGAGATGGAATACAGATTGGCATGATTAGCAGCACCCTCAGGGGGTGATGAAGATGAGCCAAGTATCTCTGAAGCCCGGCAGGACGGCAGCCGCCTCAATGTGGACCTGATTTAGCCGCAAGATGATTGCAGCTTCCAGCGCCGCCTTTTGAACATCAGTGGAAGGGGGCTGCAAGGTCAGTGGTCATGAGGTCTCCTGCACAGAAAGTAACGAACAAAAATGTCAGACGCACAAGAGCAGAAAGTTCCCTTGAAAACGAAGTGGGCCAACGCCTCCTCTGCAACTGGCAACTTTTTTCGCTGTTATTTTAGTTTCAGACTTTCTCAACAGTGTCTTATGTCCAAGAGCACCTGCCTAAGTGTGGAGGAAAAACACGGAATGTACATTTCGGACATTTGGACGTTTTGTGATGCGTAATCAAGGACTTTGAACTCAGGCTGACTGGCAGATGTATATTAAAAACACACGTGTAACGTACTGACACAGTATTCCTTTTCGACTTTGCACAAGGTTTACATATCAGTTATCGGAACGATAACAATTCAGGTAATGCTCCTCTTAGCTGGGCTAGTGGGCCGTTTGGATTAAAGCATCATCCAGTGGAGAACAAGGTAAATATTGACTGAGTGGAAATGTAGCGCAGGGGAACAAAGGCTTCAGTGTTTGCGGTCGGCTTCATCCGAGCCGCTCCGACTGGGCCCCGACTCTCACTTCTAGGCCCAACGGGCCCTGGGACCCTGCCTACGTCTGTCTGCTTTCTTCAGCTGCCAGCGGCTGCTGGATGCACACGTGGGCGGCCATATTAAACCCCCCCCTTCTAGAATCCACCACGGTCAGCACCGCGTCCGTCATCCCCCCACGCCCACGCTTCGTGACCACCCCGACCCTCTCTTGCCGGGTGACCTGAGCCAGGTCCTGCCCGCCCCCCCCTGCCTGGAGTGATGGATGAGGGGCCAGAGCTGTCGCACAGCAGGGATGAGGTCCCCAAAAAGCCCCCAAAACCCACAGAGTCCCCCGTGCCAAGATGAAAAGTTTATTAGCCAGTAGGAATCTCTTATTCTCCTGTTTTTGCAAGTCAGTTACTGCCTCGGGGATCCGCTCAGTGGTTTATTAACTGCTTGTGAAGTATGAAAAGCCTTGACGTCTGCCAACCACGTTCTTTTAAAATACGTCAGGTTTTCTCCTGGACTCAGTGAAGGGAAGAGAGAGCATGGGAGAGCCACAACCAGTATTGGTCAGAGGCAGTGAGGTCTTTGTTAGGACATGCAGTAATTGCCTTCTGAGCAAATATTGGTTCAGACAGTTACAGTAAGAAGCCATATGTACGGGGAAAACATTCTGGGTGTTAAGTGTATCCATTCATCAATCCATTCTTCATCCATCCATCAGTCACCCATTTTTCATGGCCACTTAACGAGTACTGGGTCACGGTCAGTCTGGAGTCTATCCCAGGAATGAGGTCTATTGTAGGGGGAAAAACCTTAGGAAGATGCAGAACAGAAGCACAGACAGACACCAGAATACCTGGTCTGCTGCTTCTCCTTTGATTTTTTTTCCTCACTGGCTTCAGGATAAGGTTAAAGTAGTTGGTGTAATTCCATAGATATGATTTGTTATTGCAGTTGTTCGGATGAATGACGAGGTGATGCAGTCTCATTGGCTGCAGGAAACAAACTAGATTCACCCCGAACAATGTTCTCACCACTGAATGTGGCCACTGACCTGCTCTTGTTATTCCCAGTATGTCTGTCTATCATTTTTCAGTGACACTGGTGGGGTCGCCGATCCACCCAAAACCGCATGTCTTTGGAGAGAGTCAAGGCACTCGAAGCTCTAAACACCAACCTGGAGCTTGTTCAAACCTGTATTGCTGGAAGTATGACGTGATAATTCTGTGCCCTAAACCTCTGTGCTACCCACACATACATCAGGGACAGATTTAAATGCAATTGACATGGAATGGGAACAATAATCCGGCTTTTGTTCAACAAAAAGCCCTGTAGGCTCCCACGTGCCCCCAGCATGACTCAACGGAGTTTCGCTATGACTGAACAACACATGAGCTTTGACTCCAGTTGACAAATGAGTATAGCAAGGATTTGGAAGCCTACCTCCCCAAACTCCAAAATGACTGTTGCAACCTTTTAGAATGAACTCAGCCTTGCAGAATGCTGCCAGTCACCAGCACAACGGCAGGTGCGACTCTATCACCTGAATGTAAACATTCCAGTCCACACTCCGTCGTTTCATAAGTGTGGACCACTGGGCCACATCCGGGACTCTCCGAGTCTGCTGTGTTAAGGGTAAAAGAAGTGTTTCTCTCTCTGCCCCCCACCCCAACCCCCCCTCCATAGTGAACATGGCCCTGATTTAAGTTTAAGAGCCGCAGCGAGGATTTAATCTAAAACGAGACCTGTATTGTTAAATTATATACAGGAAACTAGTGTTACAAAAAGCATTTTTAATCAGGCCCTGTGGGACGGCAAAGGTGGAGGCTAGGATAAGGATTTTTTATTTTTTTTTTTGGGGGGGGGGGGCATGCTTCAGAACTCATCTTTGTGTGTGGGTGGCAAGTGAACCAGATGACAGCGGGAGGGGGTCCGAGGTCAAGGGTTCTGTGCTCTGAGGTGGCACCTGCGTCCTGCCTCACAGCGGGGGGGGGGGACTTTGGAACCAGCCACAGCTTGTTGCCGGTGGTGTATTCCTGACGTTCCGTGGCAGTTCGCACCCTTTCCGTAATTCCGCCCGTGGAGGGGGGGAACGGATAAGTAAATTCACTTTGTGTTCTTTTTGCTGTGGCGGACCGTCTTTGACAAGGATACTTTTTGTTATCTTTTGGGGCAGATGAGTACAGCTGGTTCTGATTGTGTGAGCGGAGATCGCCTTGGGAAGCTAAAAGGGATGCCTCCCCTCTCTCTCTCCCCTCTCTCTCTCTCTTTTAAACATCTTAAATTGAATTTCTCACCATTTCAACAGAGAAAAAAATACGGGCCCCGGACCAGGGAGGGAGAGCCTCAACTCGCACACAAAACCCCATTTAGACTCTCGCCCACAGGCTGCAGAAACCTGGCAAAATCACTTTCACCTGCTTGGCTAAATGACTACATGTTAAAAGTAATAAAAGCTATTAGCGGGATCAGATTTGCCCCGCATGTGTGCTGATGCAGAGCTGGGCGAACTCCCACTGACCTGGGCTGTCACATATCTTTCTTTGTCCGCTTGAGTTATTTAAAAAAGGCTGCCAATTCTCAAATAGCTTCTCGGGGCATGTCAATAAGACCTTTTATGAAGCAGAACCCTGCAAAAAAAAAAAAAAAAAACCTTTATTGTATTTTCAGACGCAAACGTGGCCCAGCAGAGTCGCCGGGTGGCTGGCGTATAGAGGGGGCCGCAGGCGAGAGGGGGAGTCGATCTTGTAAATTTCTGCTGTCCAAAAAAGTTGAACACCTACTTGTGTCACGTCCAATGAAAACGTACTCGAGTCTCTCCAGTTTGGACGGGGCCCCCTCAGGAGCAATATCAGTGTGGGGGGAGGCGGCAAAGCTGTGAAACGATCCTCATGTGGGTGCAATACTTTTTTTTTTTTTTGCAAAACGAGTCCACTGTGAGGACGACCATTAGCTGTACTTGGCAGACTGAGGTTTGCTTGTGACCTGGCGCTTTCACCACAACTGACTTTTTGAATCGTTGTCATTTTTTTCAGCTAATAATTTAAACTAAGTGATTTGAAAGGAAAAGATATGGCCCAAAGAATCTTCTTCAGTGTCTCCTGAGCAGCATTAAGTCCTTAGGACTTTCTGGATAATTCTGCTCTTGGCCAGATAGAGCCGAGTTGTAGGATGAGAGGGTTGCCTGCCCCAGAATGCACGGGGGTTGTGGTGAATCGATGAGGTGTCAACAGAGACCCATGACTCCATCCTGGCAGACTCGCGCGATTTTGACACGCGGAGTGTAGCACATGTACAAACGATGTGGTGGAACCCGAAAGCTCTTGCTGCCATTACCTCCAGTGAGTCCCCAGTGGACTCTCTACCTCCGTAAATCAAGGAGGATCAAGTGTGAACTCAGTGAAGGGCAGGCAAATTTAAGACAGACATCCCAGGAAGTGGATGCATGGTGGGGTTTTTCCCAATTTTTGTCTGGCCTCATACTTCCTAGAGATTGAAGGAGCCGCATGACTGCAGAAATCTCCAGAAAGGTGCGTTGAGAAGTGACATCTAGGTGCTGTTAAACCGGATCTGGGTTAGGTGTTATTTGTCTGTGAGGTTGGGCAAGCAAAAACCGCACCTTTTCACACGTTTGCTAATGCATCTTGTGACGTACATAAAGTACTACTTGTGTAAGAGTTTAATTTGGCTAAGTTGTGTTGATGGGGAACAGGGTCTACTTCTCTGGGCTGGCGGATGGAGCGCGGGGGTGAGATGAAAAGGCGGAGGAGATGGAGAGAGTTGGCGCGGGAGCGGGGAACAGCGGGGAAAGTGTAGTGCCAAGCCGGGAGTTTGGACTTTTTATTTTACTTTAAGAAGGGGAGTAAATACATGTTTATATTCCACTAAAATCTCCTGCCTCCTTTATAACCACAATGAAGCCGAGCGAAGGGTATAAAAGTATATAACCACAACGAAGCCATCACGAAGCCCAGCTATGGGTATAAAAGTATATAACCACAACGAAGCCATCAAGAAGCCCAGCGAAGGGTATAAAAGTATATAACCACAACGAAGCCATCACGAAGCCCAGCGAAGGGTATAAAAGTATATAACCACAACGAAGCCATCACGAAGCCCAGCGAAGGGTATAAAAATATACTGTATAACCACAACGAAGCCATCACGAAGCCCAGCGAAGTGTATAAAAGTATATAACCACAACGAAGCCATCACGAAGCCCAGCGAAGGGTATAAAAGTATATAACCACAACGAAGCCATCACGAAGCCCAGCGAAGGGTATAAAAGTATATAACCACAACGAAGCCATCACGAAGCCCAGCGAAGGGTATAAAAGTATATAACCACAACGAAGCCATCACGAAGCCCAGCGAAGGGTACAAAACTATATAAGCACAACGAAGCCATCAAGAAGCCCAGCGAAGGGTATAAAAGTATATAACCACAACGAAGCCATCATGAAGCCCAGCGAAGCGTATAAAAGTATATAACCACAACGAAGCCATCACGAAGCCCAGCGAAGGGTATAAAAGTGTACCTGTAAGTTGACGTGAAGTGAGCGTCACACTTGTTTTATTTTACTGCCACTGTAAGGGCTCCTCAGGTGTCGCATGCATGGTGCACAAAAAAAGTGGTGGGCAATGGATCCCTCCAACCTGTCAAATGCTGTCAGTTATTTTCCTGCTTATACACAGAACAATCAATGTGCCGCTAGACGTTTAATTCGGTTTTGTACACGAATGTCAAGCTAGTTGATGGACAACCAACATTAAAGTATGAATATATGCTGCATAATGTGGATTCTGTGGTGTTTCTGAGGCTGCATTCTGCTGCAGTCCTAACAGCATTACAGTCTCTGCCCACTACGGTCTTCAGCGCCATGTGATGGATCCATACGGACAATTATTAGGCTCTTACCGAGCAGATCACAAAGCTATCATGCGAAGAAGCAAAGGTAGGGTTTCTTTTTGGAGCAAAAACCCTGCAGGCATGATATCCAACATGACAATGTTGACGCACAACAGAATGATTCTCAGCTGTTCTCAGTAACAACTGAGCTTATCCATCTAGTGTTGCTGCACCATGTTTTAAGGGCTCAATCAGGCCATCTATAAGCCAGAGCCATTAAGCCAAAGGACAAATTAGCTAACACAGCCATAAACACATGATTATTTGCATTAACAGCTGAAGTATCTCCTGAGCGTTTTTGCATGTTAGATGTTTCAGATTTCTGAGCCTCCTTACTTTCCGCAGTTTTGAGGAGGTGATGGGAATGGTTAGGGCAGTGGGTGACAGGATCTCATAAGCCACTCTTGCCGTGACAAACATGACAAACTCTATTTATGCAATATGTCAGTTTAATTTGAGTACCTACCAAGCGGTTTGTTGTGCATGATAAGCAAAAACAATTTTGTTAGTTCCGTCTATAAAGTTCTGAATCCATCCATCCACCTTCCATTCTGTTACAGGGTCATGGGAGGCCTGGAACCTGCCCTAGGTGTCACAAGGCACAAGGTTGGCTTACACCCTGGGTGGAATGACAGTCTATCCCAGGGCCCTTACTGTGTGTTTATACACTTTGGGCAATTTAGAGGTGTGCATTAGCCTAACTGCGTATCTTTGCAAGCCAGGTGGAAAATGGAGTACTTAAAGGAACCTGCTTGACACAGCGAGAACATGCGACCTCCACGTGCGGAACTGATGTGAGATTCAAACCCTTAGCGCTGGAAGAGGGAGACAGCAGATCTACCCACAGAGCTCCTGTGCCGCCCAGCTGCAGCAGGCGTGATCCAAATAAAACAATAACAAAACATTTTATTATTTTGTTATCTTTCTGCAAAGACCATTATTAAATTCAGGCCTAACCCAGCAAGGGGATAACTAGATAATTGTGTTAATAGGATCGGAGAGGGGATCAGAGGTCGATGCTGGCAACAGCAGACCTGTGGCATCCCGATGACCTTTTACCTCCTTGGCTGACCTCGCAGTGACCGTACCGGGCCAATGGTCTGAGCAGTTTCACACTCCTTCTCACCCGGTCATTCCCCTGACCTCAGCAAAACCCCTTTCTCCTTCTCCTGACATAACTCTGGAAAAGAAAACCCACCAAATCTAGATTCGGTTTATTTTTTCAGGTGAGCAAACTATATCAAATATACTGGTTTCTCAGTTGTTTCTAATTAGGCTTCTGGAATTCTGCTCTCTCGTCCGCAGAATGGACCCGGTCAGCCCAGCCCTGGCTGTCGTGAATTTCATACAAGTTATTTGAGGGAGATCACTGATGGTTAGCAGAGGGAAGCTGCCTTATTATGCAAAAAGAGTTTTCATTTTCTGCTTTCAGGCAACCACAGGATTTAAGGGAAGGACGGCTTGCCTATCACACCAGTACCTTGAATGCCTTTTCCTGTCGATGCTTTCGATTTCAAGGTTCTGCAACTATTTTTGATAAAATTCAAACACTGGGCATATCGACCGAGACGGCTGTAGGAATCCTGTAAGAAGCAGCATTGTTTCATTCGTTTCAGGGACTTTGACGAACAGGCAATTTCATCACAGTTATTCATTTCTATTCGACCATTTTTGTTTTCCAAGGTATTGATTACAAATGAACAACGGCACAGATGTTCAGTTCTAGAACACTGCACCTCCCTCAGGCAGAAATACAAACTACAGCGGTGGGGGGGGGGGGGCTCCCCTTTCCTAACTTTTGTCAAGTGATATATTTTGCCACCCTGCAGAGTGAGGTTCACCTTGGTGAAAAACACAGCATAATTCTTTTGTCTTGTAATACTGCCCTCTAGTGGACGATGCAAGAAGCTGGATTTCTCTCTGTACTCATGGCTCCGAAGTTGCATTGGGGAAGGCAGAAAAAAATAAAATGTGAAGCCGTTTATCTCGCTGCAGCACCTTTCGTAAGGACAAGAGAAAGTCAGCCTACAGCACAAAAATGACCTGAGATCAGTGTTTGGGACAAGGTGTCTCATTGCTGGTCCTGGTGGGCACATTTCCAGCGCTGAATGAGATCCGTCGCATTGGTGTTAACTCATATTACATGTAGTATATTTGTGCATGTGACAGTGTGGGCTGGGAATACACACACACTAGGTCTGGGCAGGGATCCTGTGCATTTGGAGTCTTGATTTCCAACCTAGGTGTGTTATTATGGGATGGGGAGTCCTGCACATGCCTTATTAAATAGCAAATGTGTTAAGGTAGCTGAGCCGGCCTGGCAGGAATCCATTTATAAACTGAAAATGAAGGATTAGCTGCATTAAAGGGGGCCAAACAGAATGGAAACAGATGTCTGGTCGTAAGAGTTCCGATTTATCAGAAGACTGTGGGATATTCTTGAAATTAGTCAAGGCTTTGATGTTACTGTTCAGATTTCATGGCTCAATCATAGAAGAAAGAGACCACAGAATGAGGAAATTTAGTTCCTTATGAATTATATTTGTTAATATTACCTTTATTATTGTAAAATATTAAGTATCACTTTGTCAGGCCATAAATGCAATTTCAGAAGAAATCAGACACTGAAAGATAAATTATGAATGTAATTTAAAATCATTTGCAAATTACTGAGCCTTTAATCTCAAATGTCCAGGACTGCACAAGAAAGAAATGAAACAAGCACAGGAAGAAAAAAATCACATGGATGTGGATTTTTTCAAATTCAGTCTAGAAATCAAACATACAAGTAGGCAAACAGGTCACATCAACTTCTAAAGTGATAAAGCATGAAATTTCCTTAAACCAGAGTTAAGCTAGGTAGTGTAAAGCCTTCGTGGAAGGTGAGGAAATAAAACTCGAAAACTGGAAACCCTGACACATAATCTGCAGTCTGGAATCTGGAACACAAGAAACGGGATTCGACAGACAAAAACAAATGCATGGCAGTAAACTCTAAAAGCCGGGGAGTCAAACTACAATCTTGAATCTTGACCTAACAGGAAGAGGGTACCAATAATATTAAAACTGCATTAAAACACACTACTTTCAAAGGCACTTTCAGGGGAACAGGCCGCCACGGACAGGTGTCACTCCTGTTTTTAGCTTTTTTGTGGTCTGTGTGCATGTTTATTTAGCAGCAGCAACACAACAACATTTCCAGGAATGTTGCCAATGTTGCAGGACATGAGAATGACATTTATAACATGCATCTCTTCAGATGGGGAGACCCAAGGAGGATCCCTGTGCTCAACAAGGGAGCGTCAGTGTCACATTTGGCAGCTCGGGATATAAAGGGAGCCGGTAAGGTATGACCATGTCATGACTTAATCCCATAATGTGAGTCTCACCCAACATTTCAGAGCTCCTCCCTTTTGAAGTAGAAGTTTCACTGGCCCCAGAGAAGGTCATCAGACATTTACAAGCAAAAGCTGAAGATAATTGCAAATTTGACACTTAGTATTTCATTGTAACTATCACACATTCACATTTAAGGAAATCTTCCTAATTAAACCCAGTAGCAGTCAAAGCACATGTGGCTCCTTGGGCAAGCATCACCGCTGCCACTGCCTATCTGAGACAAAGCGAAATTAACTGGCTAGGACGGATATTGCCTAAAGGGTTGACTGGCACTCCCTAAACCAACTTCAGGGGCAGACATTCAGTTCAGCCCATTCTTGGGTAATATTAACACATCCGATCTGACAGCATATAACGTCAACAGTGCTGAACCAGTAAGTGAAAGACACAAGTCACAGGACTGGGTCTGTGCTGACAGTGATCTGGGTGTCACATTACAGTACTATGAATGAACTGTCCTCCAGGGAGACTCCTTACTTACACAAATCACACTCCTGAAGTAATAAGTTAACCTTGCATTTCAATGGGAGAGAAAATCACAAAACACAAAGACTAAGGTAATAATTAATTCCTCTGAAATGCTAGTGAACGTGAAATCAAAAAGTCTATAAGTATTCTAGAAACTATGTATCTCTTAACTGGTTAATTTTTTATGCGCTTTTAAATATTTTAAGACAAAGTACAAAAACGAACAAAGGACAATATGAATAAAAAGGACAAAGGAATAAAATATTACTCCATCTTTCATGACGTTAAAGGGGAATACCAGATATGTCTTGAAATCAAATCGCAGATATAAACAAATGACAATGTCTGATGATTTGTTAATTATATTAAAATTTCTAACAGAGCTACATAAAAGTAACACAACGGCAAAGTATGGTAAGACTACATTTTGTAAATGTATAAAACAGTGAAAACCTATTTAAAGTGTATAATATAGATTGAAAGGTTCAAAAATAAAAAAGATAATTTAAAATTACACATACAGCATTCAGTTAGATCAATACAGCTTTGTGTTCTTAAAGAATTACTTACGTTTACTATGAAGCGCACACGCTACCTAAAAACAAATCTGATTGCACTCGTTTGTTGAAATAAGCACTAAAAACATGTAATGCAATTTATTTATAACATTGAGCATAAAAAAAACTTTTATACCCATTTGTTAAACTAAGAATTAGGGATGCTCCGATCGATCGGCCGAAGATCGGTATCGGCCGATAATCACATTTTATGACTAAATCGGTACTCGTTAAACTTGGCCGATCTTAGGAACCGATCACAATTGATGACGTCAATGCGTGAGGACGTACACGATGAGTGAGGACGTAAATGTTTTGGCGCCGCAGTCATGTCATCGCCGGTGTGGAATTACTATGACGTTTCGAGAAACAATGAAAAATTCGCTATTTGCCGTTTATGTTCCAAAGAAATCTCACGTGGAGGCGCATTGTCCAAAAAATTTAATACAACTTTTTAGGAGATGAAATGTTTATTTTGTCCTTTACCATTCACTGTAGTACTGGACAATGATTAAATAAACCTTGTGGGTTGCATCAGCCGGCTCCATTTTGTTTATTAATTTTTGTCTCATATTAAGTATCCTGATGTGCATAGTGTTATGCATAAACCACATTGTAAAGGCATATTAAAATGTTCACTATATAATAAATACTTTGTGATTATTTAGTACTCTGTTAAAACAATAGTTACATTAGATATATTACTGTAAAAATATAACAAAAATATAACAAAGGCAACATTTATAGTATTACTTTATCTGAAAAAAAGTTAATGGTGATCAGAGAGCTTACATATCAGTTATATAAACTTGAAGCATCAGAATCGGCATTGGTATCAGCCGATCACCATGACAAAAAATCAGTACTTGGTATCGATGGCGAAAACCCTGATCAGAGCATCCCTACTAAGAATTCAAAACCGAAGGAAACAATGCCAAAATCAGTAATGTCAATGTACTGCTTAGAAATTGCACACAACGCTTGAAATGACCAAAAATGTAATTAATTACTGATGTATTTTTAGGCCCATTACACACTTTAAATTCTCCAGTCTGATGTACTAATTCAAACCCAGAGGATCAAGGATATTCTGCTCACAAGTAATGGCAGACATTGGCAGACATTGTTGCAGGTGCAATTCAGAGGAAATCAGATAATTATTTCTGAAAAAAAAAATTCAGGACTACATTTAAACATAAAAGACTGAAATGGACAAAAGCATCTGCTAAATAAATAAATGCAAATAAATAAATGAATAAATGAACTGGGCTAAACACTGATCAAAAATAAACGTCTCCATATGGTACAAGTGCTCAAGTCACCAGGTACAGCTTTGTTGTGCCACTAGCTGTTTAAGTATAATATTTGCTTATAGACCTGGATGTTTAAAAACAGTGACATTTTTTGAGATACTTGAGTGGTTTGTAGTTGTTTTTGCATCATAACAACTAGGGAGGGGGGCTCATCAGTAAATTATGATGCGTTGAATGCCATTTGGCTGGGATAAGCACCTTTGCTTTGGTGGAACTGCACCAAAGACCAGATGAGCCCATGATAGTTGGGGGAGAGGCAGGTGTGTTTGGGTACAGTGGTGTTGGTCCAGGTGGCTGGGCCCATGTGATTACAGGGCCGTCGATTTGTAGCCCTAATCTGAAGGAGGCAGAGAGAAAATAGGTAAATCCCTTGGGCACACAGACAGCTTACAAAAAATTGCTTACTCTTCAACAACTATAATAGGAATAAATTATAAATTTAAATAATGGTTAAATGCAAAATTATACATGAGGTTATCTGCAATATAAGAAACAAACAGGAAGCACAGAGTGAATGCTTGTGACAAGAAATATGACACTATAAAATACCTACAGTACCACTTTTATCCACAGCAACTTACATAGACGGTTAATGTTATGTGTGCCCACTCTGATTTGAACCCACAACCTTTGCATTAACACAGTGTTCTATTTGTTGAACTACAGGAACAGTAATTGACAAGATTTATTGCATTTGTATAAAATTTATTTGCAGCTGTAGGCAAAGTTCTGCTAATTCGCTAACCACCAATTAGCAAAGTTAACTTTTTTGTCAAAGGATTCGCATTTCATGCCAACTTTGAAAACCATTAGTGGACCAATTAGCTTCTGCTAAATATAGTTCTGTTTTTAGTAATGCGAGAGAGAGAGAGAGAGAGAGAGAGAGAGAGAGAGAGAGAGAGAGAGAGAGAGACTTTTTGACTTTGCACCAGCCTTTATTTTGAGAGAGAGAGAGAGAGAGAGAGAGCACCTGAAAACTACTGTGCTTTATCCAATGTTCTACTATCTTATCAACATAATATAATTACAGGCTACATTTGGGTTTTCTACTCTGAGTATACAGTGCAGATGTAGCCTCCACTTTCTACTTTAATAAATACAATTGGGAAAATGGTTAAAATTAATTTATAATTTAGATTTCTTAGTGTGTATGATGCATAGCCTAGACATTGAAACTATGGTGAAAGATGTCAGTTATATAATTTTTGAAGTATGATGTCAGTATGACTATCGACATCTTTTAATTGTCTATTTTTGCTCAAAACTGTTTACTGCATACGTGAAAAAAGGCGCCACTCCGACTTTCTAGATAACGCGCCACTGCTGCGAGGCATGTGCCACGCCGGAAACACGCATCTCACGTAGGCAGTGTGGCTGCTCTAACCTGTTAACATGGGTGCCGAAATGAAAATCAACCGGTTCCGCAGCTGCTATGCATGCGCCATGCATCCAGTGTGTCCCGGACATTACTGAGGCAAAGTACGTTACTATAAGGGTATTTTGGTCAGTTTACTAAGTCTACAAGTTTACAGTAAATAAACTGTATGTTGATTGTTGACTGCAAAGTAATTTTAATTTCATCTGTTCAGTTCATTGAATTATTTGTGTAAACCTTGATCATCATTTGATCTTGGCATGCTATACTGTTGTGGAAAGCTCTATGTTTAAGCCACAACATATTAAAATTACAGCTCTCTATGTATGTTTTTAGTAAAAGTTTTTAATAAAAGTCAGTGATTAGTGATTATCCTTAGCTTCTGCTACATTTTTAGTGGTTTAGCTTTATCGAATTAGATGTTGGCGTTAGCAGATTAGCAGTTATCGAAGCTAACTGTTTGCTTAGCTGTGCCCACTGTTTACTTGTACCTGGCTGGATCTAATCTAATCAGCTTTATAGCATAACTGGACTCTGTTGCTGTTTAAATTAAACACTTTATGAGACACAGTAACCAACCTGATCAGCTGTTCCCAGGTGTGTGGGATGAATGGCACTTGTTTTTCTGGAGAGAGAATTGCAGTTAGTTTCAGCGAGCAGCTCAGTCACTGTAAGCATACAGTGCACTGCGTAAGGGCGCAGTGCAGGTACGCATACCTTTTTGTGCAGGTGGTAGTGCAGCCTGCGGTCTGACAGCCAGGGGTGCTTCAGTGCCTCTGCTGCACTCATCCTCCAGCTATGAGGTCAGACAAATAGACATGGGCCACCATACCAAGCCTGGACCTTCAGGAGACTCACAAGCTGAACTGTATCCTTATTTATTTTTCTATGCAATGGTCCATTTGTTATTTCATACCCTGATATAATAACTTATTTGTTGTCTCATTCTTATATTTCACTGCTTTGCCTGCACTGTCTTGTCTTGCATTGCACACTGTTTGTCCAATCTCATGAAGCCCCACCCTAAACTGCAACACAAGAATTTCATTGTGTTCCAGGGTGAGTGACAGTGAAACTTGGACCTTGTCACAGCCCAGGAAATAAAGTGTTGACTTGCTAAAGACATACAAACTAGCAAAGTCCCAGCTGCCTCAATCACAGTCACCAAATAACACAGCTGTGGCCTCCACTGCAGGTCTGAAGGTGATCGTGTTCATCACTGGAGCCATTTAAGGGCAGTGCCCATAAGACTTACCTCTTGCTCTTGACTAGGAGCCTGGTGATGAAATCTTTGGCCTCGTCAGAGATATCCATAAACTCCTCATCCTCAAAGGTCCACTTGCAGGAGAGGATGTTGTTCAGTGTCTCATTGTCATCCTCTCCAAGGAAGGGCGACAGTCCGCTGAGCCTGCCAGCAGGTGGCAACGTTGGAGAAGGAGTTCTACAATGTCACTACGCTGAAAGATCTGCATCACTATATGTAAGGTCTCTCTTCTCCAGGAGGCTATTTCAATAGCCTTGTATAAAAAGGCACCACTTTACAATAAGGCTCCCTTTTTCCACTTATAAATGGTAGTAACTCATTAATTTAAAAAACACTTTATTATAATGTTTATGATTGTCTATTAATGACTTACAAAGTCTTACAACCTAATTGGTAACCTGATTATAAACCATTCATAAACCCTTCATAAGGGTAGTCTTATTGTAAAGTGCTACCTAAAACAATGAACCAATAGCCATGGTTTGTGTTAGGCCACGACTATCAAATGTCATGTCTTCACATAAAAATTTCAAGAGTACAGTGTTCTGTATGCACTCAAAATGGGTTATTAAGAGTTAGTGAATAAAGCTTTAGAATATCATGGATTCCCTGTCCCCTCAATGTGTCTGTGTCCCCCCCACTCATGGTTCATGTCAGTGGGCACCCCCGGCTGCATCACTCACAGCATGTAGGTAATGACTCCCAGGCTCCATGTGTCTGTGGGGAATGACACAAACTCGTAGTTGATCACCTCTGGGGCCAGGAACTCTGGCGTGCCGAAGTTAATCCGCAGCTTCTCCCTGGGTTTATACCTGCATTGGGCAGCATGGGAGGATTCAGTGAAGATTAAGACCTTAAAGTACATCTGTGCGAAAGAGTAATCAAAATATCTAGCTGGAACACTCTTTTAAGTGAAGAAGATACTTAGGTAAATCACATAATTATGATGACCAGTTACCTGATATATCAAACACACAATATTCAACAGGGATAAGTGCTGATCCAAATAATGTAGAACATCCAGTTAAATTAAGCAGATACTGGTAGCTGCTGTGGAAAACATATTAGCAGTAACAACCAAAAGGGGCCATCAGAGGTATCATTCACCTCCTCGCCAGTCCGAAGTCGATGATCTTTATTTTGTTTGTTTCTCTGCTCACACACAGAATGTTCTCAGGCTGCAAAAGCAAATAGGGAGTTTAATCAATCAAAGGGGAGTGATACGCGCTGTAAAGACAGGCCATGACAGTGTTTCTCAGACTTAGTTCTCTGGTGTGGGTGTGGCACCTCACCTTCAGGTCCAGGTGCAGAATGTACCTCTGGTGCATGTACTGCAAGCCCTCACTGATCTGTCTGATGAAGAGCACCGTGTCCAGCTCGGTGAGGTTGTAGTTCTCATCAATGATGCGGTCAAACAGTTCACCTCCAGCCACACTGCAGCAACATGGATGAAGCATCATGCCACCCAGCACAGAGAGACCTTATCATCACCCATGTAATAAGTTAATAATACACTTTTTTCAGTTACTAGAGGAGGCTACCTTTCTGACAAACACATGGGATGACCCCCACTAGGTGGCACTGTGGAAATGACTAGTATATTTTTGTGCCACAGATTAGGCCTGATGTCATAAAGCTGAGGGATATGACAATTTATTGGGTAACCGAAAACCCACAAAAAATGTAAGTACATTTATTTTCACCAATAAACAAGATGCTTACTACTCCATGACTAAGATGATGTCATGTCTTGACTCATAAGCTGCGTAGAGCTGGATCAGATTGGCATGGCTGAGCTGGTTCATGACCTGGATCTCGTTCTTCACCACCTCCTGTGAACAGCAAATTCACAGTTAAAGCCCATTTACACTCCTGCGTGGAGTCTATGCATTGCTCACGCCGTGGCCTACGCAAGTCGCCTATGCCGTTGTGAGCATTTATACTTGTGCACCTGGTGTGGGTTACATCGCTCTGCAATTACACCAAAATGCTAGTTCGCTAAGTACGGGGTGTTTACTAAAACATTTTGACTTTATTATAGGAAACAAAACTTGCCAAGCTTTGTAATTTTAATGATTGGTCCCTTTCAAGATTATCTAGTATATGTTTAAAATTCAGTTTACAGTTTACCGCAGCTGCTTTTGCATATGCTCTGCAAGCGATCTGCAAGCTGCTCATAGTCATTTTCACCCATGCTGTTAAAATCACTCATAGGGTGTGTGAAAAATGTATTCATAACTCTTTATAAATATTGCAATATTTATGGTAAAAAAAAATCACATCTGGATATCTGAAATTTCTCAAAATCATGCAGCCCTAGCATGAACGGCTACAACTGTGTTTTATTTTAACAGCGTGAATGGCTGCGACCATGCCAGAAACAGCAGGCTAGCAACGAACCTAACACAGCTTGTCCTATGCTGAAATCCCCCCAGCTGGAAACAAACATCACATTTGCGTAGGAGGAAGTGTGATGCAATCAAGAGGACCAATCACAGTTGTTGGGGTTTGTGTCACCACAACATGTAGTTACATGTAGTTACATGACATGGCTATGCCGCACCCAGAGGTGGAGATTTCAGGTCTAGAGAGTATAAATCCAGACCAAAGTTTTGTTTCAACTAACCAGTTGAGTACTCTGTGACTGTGACTCAAATCACACTCAAATGGTTGGTTGAATGAAATCTTGGTTGGATTTGTACTCTCTGGACCTGAAATCTCCACATCTGTCCATACCTACAGTGTAGATTCTATGCAGAAGTATAAATCAGCCTTTAGTTGGATGGATGGAGGTGATAGGTAGAGGTGATGCACATTGAAACAGTCTGTGATGATACAGAACATTTAAACATGTTTGATTTTTTATGATGTTATCCAGGAATGGTCACATGTGTGGCCACATATGGTCATGTGTGTGGTCATGTGACGATTCTGACACAAGCAGAAAGACAAAGCTTACCTTCTCTTTTTGAGTTCTTGCTTTGATGATCTTGGCAGCCAGGGTGAGACCAGATGAGTTTTCAACGCATTTGTGAACCTGACCAAACCGACCCCTGTGAATAAAAGTGCAGAATCAAGTACATATTAAGTTCTCATCGCCTCCATATACAAAAACATTGACATCTAGGGGTGGTTCACTTTCACTGCTTTCCACCTTGATTCACACAAACTAACTCAACCTAAATATGTATAATATTCTTTCAAGGCATTCCAATTGTGTCAGACAAAACAGGCAGCTAATGCAAGATATTTTTTCATAAACAACCACCTGCCCCTGAGTGTGAGAAAAGTAATCTAAAAGCCCCTGAGAGAAGAAACTGCAGACGCTTAAATGAAGAAGAGGCTGGCGGCTTCTCTTTGAAGAAATGGATTATCACTGGCTGATTATCTCTGAGTCAGCATGGGGTTAGGGTTTCACAGACCGTATGGTGGTGGGGGTCAGTATATAAATAAACAGCCTTTACTCTGGACTTACCCACCATGGGAAAGGAAACTTGTCTGTGCTGGGATTAGATTCCCTTCCCCCATCCCTCCCCCGCATCCAAAACTGATGTCCCTTTTCATATATTGTGTCCTGAAGATTTGGTTCCACTGACATAACAAAAGCTTCTCACCCTCCCAGGATCTCCTCCCGGTTTACGGTGTAGAAGTTGGAGATTTGGTTGTGCTTGGCCGACACGATCCGGTGATCGAAGGGGGCAGGTGGAGGGGGACTGCAGTCTGAAAGGTTCCGGAAAGGAGGAGTGAGATGGACGGGAAGATAAGAAACAATAGCTTCAGCCATCTAGGGAACATTAAAGTGATGAGGTACAAAGCATGCCTATATATACACACGGTACAATGTTTAACCATATATGACCAAAATGAGACTCAACCCACGATTTGAAACAGACAGGGCAGATCTGTAACTCATGACTCAAAGTTCATGTGAAGGACATTGTAGAAATTTGTGGTCACTACTCAGTTGGAGCAATGACTGTTCTGAAGCCACAAGCAGTACTCCACACTACATTAGCATTCGGATGAAACACCATAGTCTTTTTTGGTACTCTGTCCTCACTGGAATGTCTCCACCAAAACCAGTGGACAGATGTGTACAGAGTCGTATTTGGTTGCATTCTACACATTATGCTATTCATGGTGCTAACTGGACACCAGGGGTGATTCTAGAATTTTGTAAGGTGGGGGGGGGGCATAAGAGGGGCCATAATTAATACAGAAGAGTAACTTTATTATTAGCCAATGATAAATCAGTGAGTGATGGGAAGAAGCACTCTGGGGGCCAATCAGCTTTCAGCTAGGGCCAGTGCCCCTGTGGCCCCGCCCCTACATTCTCCTCTGTCAGAGACTTCATAGCCTTTTGAAAAAGGCGTCTGCAGCTCACCAATGATGTACTCCTCTAGTAAGGCCTCGCCATCTTTCTCTTCATCCTCCTTCTGCTCTTCTGGCTCCACCTCGTCTTCCACGGGTTCTGGACTCTTGCTTGTCTCTTCCACGCGACTCTTTTTGTGGGCCTCCTCTTCACCCAGGACCCCCGCAGTGACCCTTCTCTTGGGGCCAGCCTCGGGGGCCTCGTGGCTGTGGGGCAGGATGCCCGGGTGAGACAGCCTCGCAAAACGCCCCAGCTTGTATGAAGCTTCCCCTAACAGTGCTTTATATACTTGGCAGTTCATCAGGGTCTAAGGATTTACCTTCCAAAATATAAATGCTCACTTTAAAACATCTTTTGAAAATAGAGTTTCACAACTTCCAAATTCTGTTCCCAAACCTCTTCCCACCCAAATATGCTCCGGGGACCTTTTTCTAATGACAAGCACAAGTTGACCCAAGTTTTCAACCCATCCACTAGCCCTGATCTAATGATCCTGATCACCTGGATTAACAGGTCTGTGAGAGGCAGAAATCAATAAACTGCAGGCACAAAGTTTGCCCAAACAATTTTAAGTGCCTCCTTCTAAAGATAAAGAGTGTATCTCTGTTGTATGTAAAGATATAGTGTGGCCCCTTAATATATATGCCAAAGGCTTTGAGCACCCGCCCCTCAAAAAGTCTGAGGGAACCGATGATCTGAGTAGGGTGATGATTTAAGAACAAGACCTGTGGTTGGGCTATGACTCCTGATGATGTTGATAAGAGCTTGAGTGAAACGCACCTCTCCAGAGGAAGGGCAGCTGGGAGAGGCAGATGTTTGTCGGTGATCTCAGTCTCTTCTCTCTGAAGTTCATACTCTGTCCCTTCATCCTCCTGCAGAGCCTCCTCCGCATCCTCCTCTTCATCCTCCACTTCCTCCTCGTGTTCTGACTCAGTGAAGTGCTCCTCATTCTCTTTTTCCTCATTCACTATGAGGCTGTCCTCCAGCTGTGTGGCCTTCTCCTCCTCATCCTGCTCCTCCTCTGACGATGACAAAGCACTGCTCTCCTCACTCCTGTCTACGGATGGCTGCGGAATGCTTGGGATGAGGCCAGGCAAGCAGTCACTTCCTTCTGCGTCTTGAAGCTCTGGTGTGGCTGGGCGCACAGACTGCTCTGCATTTTGCTGGTTGAGCTTCTGGATCTCTTCCAGCAAGAGTGCCTTTTTCTTCAGGGATATGGTGTCTGTTGAGGTCCAGACAAAGCACAATGCAGTGTTTGCAACCAGCACAACCGCAAGCTTTAAAACTCTGCAAGCAGGTTCAGCCGTGATACGTTTAGAACTTTAGACAGACAAAAAATGCAAAAATAGAATGTTCTACAAGATATGCTGCTGCTGAGGTCCTTATTTAAACCATTTTGCTGAAAACACACAAAGCCATTCCCAGATAACAGGGCCTTAAGATCAAGTGGTAATGTACAGTACAATGCAAAAGTCTTAGGCATTCAGAGAAAATTATGTTTAAATGATCTTCCTGTTGGTGTGAAAGGGGTGGCACAGTGTTGTAGTAATTAGCACTGTTCTCTCACACCTCTGGGAGCAGGTTCAAATCTCTGACGTTGCTCCATGTGTATGGAGTTTGCATGTTCTTTCTGTGTTGTCTCCTCCAGGAATTCTAATTCCTAATCAATTACCGCATTGAGATATATAACTAATTAAGTTGATTAATTGAGAGCTGGCAGTGAAATTTAACTAATAAATGGAGTGGCTGAGGTGCCCCTGAGGAGAGGTTTGGTGTTCATCTAGCCATCCAACAAGATATCAGTTTTTGGAAAACAGTAGAAATTCTTGTTTTTTTTATCGTGTTACTGTTAATGGGTGGAGTGGTGGCTCCGAGGCTATGGATCTGTGCCAGCAATCGGAAGGTTGCTGGTTTGAATCCTGTGAATGCCAGGAGTGTTTCCTCTCTGTTGGACCCTTGAGCAAAGCCCTTAACCTGCAATTGCTTCATCCTGGGTAAGATGTTAACCTACATCCAGCCCTGCAAGCAGGTCCTCCAACTTACAGGGAAAGTTTGGGGGTTGGTGGCAGAATTGGGACTCCAGCCACTGGAAAAGACTCCATTTGAACTAGTGTGGTGCTGAGGTATCACCCGCCATGGCCGCACTCGGGATCTCATACCCAACCGGGTTTGATATGTGGTGGGTGCGGCGGCACGCTGAATCAGCACACGCTCCTTTCCCCTCTCCTCTAGCTGCTAATTTGCATATGTTCTAATGTATATTGTTATTTTTTTCCAGCATATTTACACCTATTCCCCAGAAAAATACCAATGATTGTTTTCTTTGACTGTCTTTGACAGTACTGTACCCTCTGTTGCTATGCTACATGACAATGTCAAGAGAACAGCAGGTCACCTAAACCCATGCTGTGCTGTACCTCCTGCATCCGGAGGCTTCTTCTTCTTCTGGGTCTTCAGACCGTTGAGGCTTGGGCTGGACATCTCCTTAGCATCCTTGGATTTCTGGGCTTTCAGCTGGGCAACAGAAAAAGTGACAGGTATGGATACAAATACAAGTCTGATGCTGGGTGTTTATATTGAGAGACAAGGGTAGGCATATAAATTTTGTGGTACTGTAAATAAAACTGTTATCCCAGGCACAATGCACCAGACCAAGGGGAAAGACAGGTTGAATGCTTAAAGAGTAGTGTCCTCCAGGGGGTGCACTTGCGCAACACACAACAAGAAACAAGACCAAGTTGTTTGGCTAGCATACCTGCAGATACAGATACAGTGGTACCTCAGTTCTCGAACTCATTAGAACTCGAATTTCTTAAAACTCGAACCAACCAGTTCGAAAAAAAATTACCTAGAGCTCGATCTGAATCTCAGAAGTCAAACCGTGAATGCCGACCTAAGACAACTTGTACGCGCGGGGAAATGAGTCATGCCGCACGTCTCACAGCGGAAACAAAGGGTAACGCTTCAGTCTCAGTCTTGCATTCACTGTGATAGCATCGTGCATGTTTACACTAGATGAATACATATATTTAGACAGTAAAAATACATTTAGACAACGATAGACAGTAACAGTAATTATTATTATATAATAAAATACATTTAAAAGTAAAGATTTCTTATTCATTATTTTAATATTAACAATAAACCATTAATACATTTAATTATAATAATATTGTCATGCGGAGCAGGACGGAACGGAGACAAAGGCGCAGACGTCAGGGTATCGGGGAATACAGGGTTTAATTACAGGTAAGGCAGGCAAAACGCAGACGGACAATACAATGACCGGACTGGGGAAACAAACTGAAACGCGGACGAAATACAGAGGGCTAATGACAACGATCAGAAACAGCTGATCACACGGAGATTCCACACGGGGTTAACAAGGGGGCGTGGCACACGGAAGGCGCTGACGATCGGGGCAGGACACATTGTTTGGATACATTTATTTTCTTACTTTACAAATTACTGTTTTGATAAATGTGCTTAGATGTGTTTAGTACAGTATATGCTCTTCTTGTTTTATCCGGTTCATTTTGTGTTTAAATGCTAAAAAAACATTTAAGTGTAATTTTTTGGAGCCGGGAACCAATCAATTGGTTTTACATTATTTCTTATGGGGAAAATTCGATCAGAACTCGAACTTTTTAGGATTCGATCCGGAGTTCTGAACGGATTAAATTCGAGTTCTGAGGTACCACTGTACATTAAAATCTGCTATTTATATGAAAAACAGCAGCACTGATAAATGACTGTCAGAAGATAAACACATTATGGAAAGCAACCTGAACCTAGCTCAAAGCAAAGTCTGTTATTACCGTTACTGACACCTACTGACAGACTGTATAGTGCAGCTGTGTTGTTTTCCAAACAACTTCTGAGAACCTCAGGAGATTAAGTTACGCCTTGAACCCACTGCACTAGCGACTGCTATACCATACTCAGGACAGCCATGACACTCGCTGTATCTCTAAGTTTTAGTGATCACTGCACTTAAGGGTCAATAAAGTCACACAATTTACACAAAATGAAACCGTGGCTAGCATAGATAAAAGTGACCGACTGATTAAATCAGCTATCACGGCTTCCCATATTGGTCACAGCACCAGTGACTAATCAACTAATATGTTTAGGTGTGAGGTTAAGTTCAGCTGTTGGTTTACTTATACACTGCATGACCACAAGGGCAGAATGTGCTCTCCATGGTCACAGTATGCTTTCTGCGGTCTCCATGCTCCAAGAATAGCACTCTCTGCCAGAGATGAATGTGGGCTGTCAGTCATATTAAAAGACACATGGGTCACATACTTATTGTTTTGTTTTTGTTGCACTTCCTGCAAAGCAGTTATTGGAAATGGCTGCCGTCTGAGCTGAAAGCAAATAGCAGTGCAGAAATGCACCCCCCCAGAAAAATATACATATGTGAGCAGTAGTATGTCAAGCCTGAAAACCTGAGCAGCCTTTGACTGGTAGCTAAGCTGCCCTCAGTGATAACGCGCAGACACACCAGGTAACAACAAAGTCTTAGGAACCAGTGGCTTACAAGGCAGTAGGCTTCGTACGGGAATGAGAAGGGGGGCAGCCCTGTCTCAAGCTTACTGCATCCTCCTCTACTCGTTTGCCAGAACATGGAGTAAATGTCACCTCAGACAGACACCTTCACAGCCAGCTAAGCATGCCTTCCATTTGCCAAATGGATCTGTTATTGGTAGCTGACTGCCTGTTTAAACACATTGTTCTGATGACATTTTCATTATGGTGTCAAGTAAAAACTGGTTTTCCTCAAAATATTCCTTACACTGATATTATTAATAATTTCACAAAATAGAGATGTAATCACAAAAACAATACCAAAATATAGCCCATGCAGCGATTATTGGGGTCCAACCACTATGGCATGAATAGACGCTTTGGCCACATTTAACATTAGATGTTCCATCAGAATCTCTGTAAATGAATGCGTATTAGGTATGGAAGCACTTTGTGTTTGTATGGCTTTATAATATCTACATTACTATATAAGGGCCTCCTGGAGCCGACACCTTATCATGGTGGAGGGGTTTGCGTGTTCCAGTGATCCCAGTAGCTAAGTTGCCCGGGGCTTTATGCCCCTGGAAGGGTCACCCAAGGCAAGCAGGTCCTGGGTGAGGAACCAGACGAAGTGCGGCTCAAAAGACCCCTTATGAATGTTATGTTATGAATATGTTACTTTTTTCCCTCCTAATCCTTAAACTTTCTTTACTGAGGCTTCTGTAGAAGGATCCAAACGTGATCGCATTGTACTCATGCAGTGACAATAAACAGCTTATCTTTTTATATCCAATGGTTTCCGACTTAAAAGCTATTTTGAGTTATGGCGCCCCCTAGTGGGTGACTTTTATGACATTTGGAGAGTCGCCTTGTAATGTCATATCAACTACACTTAGTAAGTTTATTGAGAAATGGATGTTCCTTTAATGAGAAATAGCTCACTAAGTACAAACAGTTCATATCCAGGAAATTAATTTGTCTATACCATGATCGAAATCATATGGACAACTTTTTGTCAACAATATCTCACAATGTTGCACTTCTT
Source organism: Paramormyrops kingsleyae (assembly GCF_048594095.1). Lineage (NCBI taxonomy): Eukaryota > Metazoa > Chordata > Actinopteri > Osteoglossiformes > Mormyridae > Paramormyrops > Paramormyrops kingsleyae. Next base: position 28,512,997 of record NC_132797.1, read on the forward strand.
ATTTTGTGTAAATCAAATGAATGGCTTAGGGTGAGTTTGAAAAAGTAAATTTTTCACATTATGCAAATCAGCAAAAAATAGAAGTAGGTGGAGCTTCATAGTAAACTTTTTTGACATGAGCCAGGGAATGTCTGTAAATAAAGAATTTTGTTTCTATGACTCACGGTTCTGGAGATACAGATCCAAAGGTCCAACACTGAGATGTAGCACCACCATTAGGCTGATGGGTATGATTTTGCTTGCCTGAGCAGTGGGGGCAATTCTGCACCTTACGATCTGTGTTGCCCATATCATTTTAGTGCAGAAGAAGAAGAGAAATCCTAACAAATATAATAAGGTACCAGCACTGTGAGCTTGGACCCCAAATTAGCAATAAACAAAGAGATGAGAATAATCGTTTAAAATCTGGTTATGTATGAATAGTTCGTATAAAAAAAGGAAAGATGAATACATTTACAGAATATTGAATACACACTAAACTAATCCTTTCATCCATCCATCCCTCCATAAATCCATCTATCCAACTTCAGAAGCTTAAGCAGTAAAGTTCTGGCAGAAAATACACAGTTAAAATAAAATACAATACAAAATAAATACACAATTTGTTTACTTTTAATTTAAAAGGACATCTGCTTTTATTCATTCATATGATGGCACATTTTCAGAATCCTATGGCCACCTCTTTGTTCCGAAATCTGCGCTCTTCTGTGACAGTGCTAAACCATCATATAGCCTGTTATTACTCACTGGAAAAATACGACAGTGGGCAGGGTTACCATGCACTGCCAATAGCTGCCCAGTTTAACCCAACTGCCACAGCTGGGATAATATTCTCCACTGTGTTAAGCAGATTGTTGATGGTAATCAGAGACATGATATGACAGAAGCATCCACTCATCCAGCACTGGTAACTTTGTGAGCCATTAGAGAGACACTAGAGGTAGCCAGAGCAAAGCTGTTCGAATATTACAGCTGTACAGGTATGTGGTAATACACTTACTGCAGATTTTGTGGACAGTGTACAAACCATGATCAAAGAATAAGCTGTGATGTTATCGAATTCCCAGCACATCTGTTGTGACCCACCTTATTGGCTCTTTTGTTGCTTGATTGGGGTTTTCTGACAGCATGTTTGGCCTTAGTATTTACAGTGTTTTTCCCCTTAGCGCTTGATGTCTGAGAGACCTTGCCAATGCAGATTACTTCGCTGAGCTTGGAGGTCTTTGCTCCTAAGAAGCCAATCACTTGCTGAAGGCCAAGAACCAGCTTCTCCACCCCTTCCAGCTTCCTGGTTTGCTGCTCTGTCCTCTGGTTGACAGTGGACATGATGTTGGTAATTTCCTGACACATCTCTTTTACATCAGAAGGACTCTCAGTCTCAGTCTTCTCCTGCTGACAGACCTCTTCCTTGACTACCTTGAGTGTCTCTACCTCCTTCTCAATGCCACCAATGTCCTGGGACATGCCATCCAGCCTGTGAAGAACCTTCTCCTGGACCTTGAGAAGCCAGTCCATTTTTTCGCTGAGAGACTTGATCCAGGTCTCAATGAGATTCTGACTTTGCACCTGTGGCTTCTCAGACTCCATGGCTGTCTTTGCAAGAGGAGGTTTGTGGCCTTGCAGGGGATTTGGGTCGTAGACCTTTGCCAAGGAATTAACCAAAGGCAAGCTCATGGTGGTGAGAGTCTTGACAAGGAGAAATCGTGGAGGATTATCTGCTGGAAACACTTCAACGGGTCTCACAAAATCATTTATTCATTCCCTTCTACTTCATCAAAAAGCTTTCACTTCATAAGAAAACAACAATCAAAGAATTCAAGATGCATGAAGTTATATGTCCCAAAAATGAACAAAAAAACAAAATCAGGCCTGAGGCAACAGAAATGGCAAACAGTCAATGAAGAAGAGTCACCAGAGAAATGAGCTTCGGGGACAGAGTTTGAGCTGCGCTAAGATCTTAGTTAGTCACTTGTCCTTCGTCCAGTGCAACCGGATCCAACTATAAGAACCGCCCCCCCCCACCCCCTCCAACCATACACTCCCAACATCCCTGTCTCATTTACACCAGAGGATCAGCGAATGAGTGACTGTGGCTCCGTGTGTGTGTGTGTATGTGTCTGTGTGCATGTGTGTGTGTAGGGTGGCTTCTGTTCTGGATGACTGGTGTGATATCTGAGATGCTCAGAAGGCCCTGTCCGGCTGCCAGGGGTGCCGGAATTTGGATCATTTGCGGCACTTGATCATTGCTAATGTTTCAAAGAGAAAAAGGCTATGAGGAAAAAATCCACTTAAGTAAGCAGCTGAATGACTAAGATGGTGACTTTGCTGCAGTTTTGGCTAATGGGGTCTGATCAGTGTCTCCAGCGAGTTTCCATCATTTCTTCTTGAAAAAAGCAATAAAAAAACTGTATGTGATATTACAATTAACATTATTGTTAATAAACTTGAGGAAACATATAAAGTTTTTTGTCTAGGTATTTACACATACATTAGATACATGCATTATTGCATTTTTTGTTAGAAACTTTTACTGTTTCAGTTCTACTGCAAATTGAAAATTGTCTGGCACCACAAAACAGGTAATCAATGACGTAATCACAGCTGGTTTTGATTCTGTAAAATGAGCTTTCCCTGAGGCAATCCCGAACGACAGTATGGGGGACATTCAGGGCTACATTTCAGCAGATCATAAGGTGCTGGTCTCACTGTGGTATGTAGGGGCTCAGGGCAGAAATCGCTCTAAAGCCTCTGTATGCCACTAATATTTGCAAAATAGGAGGGTCGGGAAGGATCATATAAGCAATGTGAGTGAAAACTCAAGTGAAAAGCTCCAACCACACACGTGGAAAATCTAATGAGTTTGGAATTTTGCATTTAAAAAAATCACATGATAAATGTCATGCAGCACATAGAGAAGATGGATAGAATAACCTTCTTGGGAATTAAACCGTTTATATGGGCCTCTAAGCTGGCTTGGAGTCAGACTTCTAGTGAAAACCCATATTACACCACTTTTAGGATATTTGAGATGAATGCATTCTGGGAAGGTGGGGGAGAGTTGTTGAGAAACAGGTAAATGATATGCATGGGGGGTGTTATTGAAATAATAAACCCTACCACATTATCCATATAAAACCTATGCAAAGGGATGCAAATATGAAAGTGACCCATGTCACCTGACTCTCTGTATAGAGTGACGTGCGTCCTGATTTGTCGCAGATGGCAAATCCTGGCCACCCATCGCGGCTCGCCTGTGCCTATTGGATGGTTTGGAAAAGAGGCCACCACCATGGCTGGGGTGTGCGCCCCCCAATTCTGCCACGGCCAGGGCTTGCAGCAACATGGGTGCTATTTTGGAAACGAGTATTTGCACAATGCCGGCCGGTGACAGGTGACAAGGACAGGATTAGAAACAAATAGGGACAGGGTGGCCAGAGACTTGCTGCACCTGTCCCCCTAGGGGGCTGATGGGTAGCAAGACTCTGGTGGGGGGGGCACATCAGTTATTCTGCAGTCCCTTTTGCCCATGAGGAGAAAGCCAACTTGCATGTCACCAAAACAAATGGACCACATTTACCCAGGGCAGATGGATAAACAGTGTATCGGATTCTTCTTCCACCTTCTAGAATATTCTGACACTGGACAACTTCATCATGGCTTAATTGCAGGACATGTGATAGAGGCAATGCAGAGATGTGCCAAATATCTCAGTCCCAAAATGCTGTTTGTTGGCCACAGGATGTTTAGGTGGGAGGTGTGTGGCTCAGTAGGTTGGGCCTACTGTGCTTGTGAAGAAAAGGTTGTGGGTTCAAATCCCAAAGTTGAGAGTGTAATTTCACCATCGTCCCCATGGGGAAAGGCCCTTAACCTTGCTCCAGGGACTGGCTGACCATGCTTTCTCATAAAGATGAACAAAAGCAGCTGCTAAATTAATCTTCACAGTATATATATGCAACCATCAACCTTCTAAATATTTCTCCAGTGTCTGCAATCCAACACAGGGCTTGAAGCCTTTCCCAGGCAGTAGGGGTACAGCCCGGACAGAATGCCAACGGACTGCAGGACACACAACCACACCATGATTTAGAGAAACAGATTCGCCTAACTTCCTGAAAGTATCCAGAGGAAATTTCATACATATAGAATGGAGGTAGCATTCGAACCCCTAAGCCTGGAGGACACTGTCACACACTGAGATGTTGTGCCAAAAGAAATTCCTCAGGACATTCAAAATGCTCTTTAAAATCCCTCTGGATGTCTAAGGCCAGTTCTCTCCCCATTTCCAGGCAAATCGGCTGAAACGTGAGACCGGAATATGGAGTGAAGCTGTTGCATCCCTAAATAGTTGAAAACTGGCTCATGTATTTCACCAAAATACCCCCCGCCAAAAAAAAAATACAAAAATAATAATAATTACTCATCTCTGTGCTAGAAGTTTCATTCTGAAGGTCGTGTTTTAGACCTTCTGGTCACATGTGACATTTGCAAATTTGAGGTGAAATGACCACGCATGCCGACGCAGACAAAAAAAAAACACCAAGTGACAGACACAGGTCCGGCAGTGTCACGGGTCACACAAGAGGTCACACAAGAGGTCATGAGGACGTGCATGACCATGGGACAGTCAACCAAAAAAGATCCATATAAAATCCATAATTTTTCATATATTGTAAAATCCATCCACAGCATTTCCCTTAATTGCTTGATCCTGCACTGGAATTTTGACAAGAAACTTGTGCATGGAGAAGTGAAAATCATTACTTGGACTTTTCAATGCAAGTGAGCAGTACCAGTCCCCCCCCCCGTCTAAGTCAGGGCCCCCTCAGAGGATATCACCTATGTTGCCTAATGAGTTACACAGCTGTCAGTAACACAGCTCTGTAATTATACATGTGTAGACCTAAATGTGACTACAGTGTAGCAGATAAGGATCAGATGTCTCAATGGCTGCTGCCTGAGAGTGGCTGATGCCAAACACTAGAGCAGCAGACTAGAGCCAGTCCCCTGGTGGCATTGGAGAGAACTGCAGAGGCCCTGGTGACAGCAGGACCAGAACATGCATGATGGCTGAAATCCCACTGACAGCTTGTCACACAGGATCTCTGCCTGCTTCTCAACCAAAAGCACTGACCAATCATGCCCTGTGAAGACCTCAAATCCGTCAGTCCAGAATTGACTTACAAAGCTCCAGCACTCTTTCAGGCTCACAAAAACCTTCACACTTATAGCTGTTTGCCTCCACTTATGTTTTGATTAATTAACTGAGTGGCTGAGAATATAATTAACCTTGTCTATCTTGATGCCATAAACGGATTTCAGTATAATTAATTTCAGTGAATGGATGAAGGTATAGAAAATGAATGGATGGCATGATGGGTGAATGGATGGATGCATGGATGGATGGAGGGATGGATAGACGGTTGGATAGGTGACTGTCTTTCTTTGAGAAGGACAGTCTTGAAAACCCATTACAATAAAGACAGGGGCTTTTAGACATAATGTTACAACAAGCAACCATCAGGTGATGCTGTAACACAAGCCATCACAATGATGACCAGCATCTACAGATCACTTAGTTTTAAGAATTCTGCTGAGTAGTTAGAAATTATGCATAATAAGATATGCGCATGGATTTCTCGAGAACAGTGTCTTTCAGGCAATTCTGTTTCCTTTTGTTTCTGAAGTTCAGGTACATCTTCCATCCTCACTAAGATATGAAGGCTAATCTCCCAAAAGCAGAGCGCAGATACAGACTCTACAATAATAGGTAACCAGTCCTACCGAGTGACACCAAAATGACACAGAGATAACAATAGTGTCACATTGATGTTTTCTGTACCCATATATATAGTGTTACATTGGAAGGGGGTTAAATTCTGACTCCAAATTCTCCCAATGTTTGTAATCCAAGATCCTGCAAATGCTATTAGCATGTCCATCATAGACCAGTTGGACTGTGTTACCACAGAGCCCTTATTCCAGAGTAATAATAGATGCTGCCAAATAGCAAAGTCTCCACTGCCTTGTTAGGAATGGAAAAACGGCAGAGAGTAGCATCCATACTGTCCTGATGAGCTTTCCGTGGCCCATCTCATTAATTAGGATTATGATCTTAAACCCTCACCTTCCACAGTCCTCCTCACGTGCTGCAGAAGTCACAGACTTCTGGTTCTTACAGTTCGAATGCGGCGGGATATACCAAACTCTGAGCTGCTGGGGGGAGGAGGTTAGTGGCCTTGAGGCTATGTTTTTATCACTGGCTGCAGGCAGATCGAGGCAGTCAGACGTCCACATTGTGTATCCTTCAGCCTGCTAAAGAGCCAATCAGAAAGCAGCAGCCAGATGGCACGTGCCATGTGTCAGAGCAGGAAAAATATATGGTTGTCAGCCAGTAACAGGGAGGGGTGGAACTATAGTTTGGCCAATCAGCTAGCAGTTTTGTGGCATCATCCATCAGCTACAAGGATAGGACTCAATCTGAAGGTCCACAGGGTTAGCAGAACTGAGAATCTATTTTGATGTGTCATGTTGTGCTCAGAGAATAGACAGAGTAGCAAAGTGATGGCCAGGAATAGAAACTCTCTCGGGAGGCTGGGTGCTTTGCTAAACATCTGCATTGGGTCTGAAAGGCTTCCAGGCTGCCTGTTTTGTCGTTTTTATGTTTCAGCATTTATAATGTTCAGAAACTACAGTTTCTACAAGTTGAAATATTGCACAATTTTTTGAATACCTGTAAGGATTTACAGGTCTAGAGGTTGAATAAAATTCAAAGTTACTGAACCACAATGCAACCTCATATAAAATTAAATACCTATTCATTTTGAGAACCATAATATTTCCACAAAGCTGTGGTTTTACTTTTTCCTGGGTTGTTCAGATCTGGATAATGAGGTCATTGAACTACACAGCTGTCCAAGCTTAATGGGTAATACATTATTGATCATAGCATATACATTATTTAAACCTTCATGATTGTTGTTGTTGAATATATTAGAGCCCATATTTTTGGGAGGATAATGTCATTTTTCTTATTGCTTAGCAAATCGCTGCTACCTATGTCTCCCTCATATTTATAAAATCATACAGTTAAGTTTTAAAGTCGATTCAATTAATTTTTATACAGCGCCTTACAACAGTCACCCCAAGACACTTGACAAGAGTGTGCAGAAATCCACCACTACATCATTCAAACGAAATGGTGCATGAAATTGGGAAAAGGAAAAGAATTTAAAATATGTTATAATATAAAATATAATACACAAACTCCATAGAATTAAACGGAAGCAGTGTGTGATGCAGGCGTTCCTCCAGGGGAACAAACCCGATTGGGACGTGCCGGTCTCTCGCACGGCAGCTGGGCTTGTTCCCGTGTTATAACACACTCGCTCTTGCCATTTCGTTTTTTATTACTCTCCTTAAACATTTTAATAAAGCTAAGTGCTGACAGCTTGTGAAACTGGCCCAGCGAACTGGCGTCTGCAAGCACGTGGAGGCTTGGAGTCTCGTGGCATTGATTCTGCGATGCCGTAACAGGAGACTTAAAAATATGAGACAACTGAGGCTGGGGAGGAGGACCGTTGTGTCCTGAAGACAGGTGAGCATCAGTAGGAGCAGCAGTCGGCCGGTCTGGGCAATAAAGCAGAGTAGCACCTTCACCGTCAGCCAGGTGGAAGCATTTCCCGTTTTTAGAACCAGAAAGTTCACGCCCTCCTACATTCATGTATTTGACCAAACAGGCTGTAGGGCAGTGTGTGTCTCAGCGGGTTAGAATGCTGTGCCTGTGATTGGAAGGTTGTCAGTTCAAATCTCAGGGTCAGTCAAATGCGTTCTCAAAATATGAATAAATAGAAGCAAAATACATACAAAAATGTTTCACAGTGTTACTGGGTCATGGATGCATAAACGTGTTTGCTTTATGATCTGTGTGGACGGGGCTGTTTCTGGCCCCATCAGAGTCATGCATTTGTGAATGAGTCACCAAGTGAATAAATGACTGAATTATAGACTGATTGCTGAATGAGTGAGCGATGGGGGGGGGGGGGGGGGGTAATGGCCATTGGGAAAGTCTACAAGCCCAAGGCAGTAGGTGGGTGGGGCAAGTGACTCACTCAGCACAAGACTGAGAGAATGAGAGTTCAGCAGTGTTATATAAGCACGCTGATGACATAGAGCCATGGGTGCGCTCCAAATGGTGGGGGGTGTTAGAACACTTGGCCCAACTGTTATTTTACTTTCATTTTGTCCATCTGAGGGGGTGTAGGGTAGGGGGGGTCTCCAATGGCATCTCCTAGGGGGTCCAGGGCAGGACTCAACCACCCCCCCTGGATGGGGAATTCCTAGTGTGCTTTATAAAAAAAGTGCTGTTCAATGTTAGATGTTTTCACAGCCATCTCTGATTCACCAGCTTGCCCCTGAACGAATTGCACTAAGTGCTTCGCTTGTAAACCACGGATACTGGATCCAAGTTCCTCCCCCATGCCGGGGATAACTGACTCCAACCGGGACAGCACATTCCCCCAGTCTGCACATTCCTGATCCTGCCTGACACTCTGATCATGGATGATGGACCCTGTCATAGTGCTCCAGCCGCACCATGCAGATGGAGCTGGTGTTAACAGCGAAGCTGGTTCCAAGGTGTTGGCACAAACACGGGTCCAAGATGCATGCTTGCAGTGCATCGGAGGTGGCAGGCTACTGTACACACTGTACAACCCAAATCTCCTTCCCTTGGACATTACCAAAAACATTACACATCTCAGGCGGAAGGAAGACCTCACTGACAGCATGGGCAGACCTTAGGAAAGGCAGTGGCACATGATGAGGAAGTCTGTCCCTTAAAGAAGGAAATTGATTCCTTTTTCAGCTAAAAATACAGGAAAAACAGGTTGCCTGCCTCTCAGATCTTAGTGTTCACACCTTTGTATAAATCTCTTACACATCACTGGGAGTGGAGGAAGTTTTAGCACAGACACAAAGATTCATTGTGTGTGAACGATACTGAGGTGTTCTGCCCCTAACTGACATTATAGAGCACAAAGGAGCATAAGATGGGCCACGGTGCCATACGCCCACACGCTAACAGCACTGATGCTACCGCGTAGATAAATCTCACGGGGCCGGACAGGAAGAGGACACGTGTGCATTCCACATCACTCCACAAACCAGCTGCAGTGACGTGCAAAACTCGTAGCTCGCCAAAGGAAATGTACAGTTTTGTTTGGAAATGCAATGGTGAAATTCCCCTGCAAACCGTGGGATTTGAAACGGCTGCATTCTGATCCCGCAACATCCTAACCCACTGAGCCCTGTGTTTATTTAAATCCATTTATCTGAGCAGTCAGCGTATATTTCTTTAGAAATATACACTATTTAACATGAACATATACAAACATACAAATATACTCGAAAACAATATATACGAAAAACAACAGTACAATGAAATTAACAAGGATTTCTTCAGTTCTCCAAAAGGTTGCTAATCTCTTATTGGATGCTAGTATCTGCAATTGTGATCTGAGGAAAGATTTTGAAATGCCTAAGCTGACACACTTTGACTATTCGACAATACCGAATATGCCAAAGGTAAGCCTGTCTCTTTGTGAAACAGATTAAGCCTTATAGAATCATCACGTTTTCCAGTATGGGAAAGGCAAGTAAGCAGGTAGTGCTCCATGAGTGAATCTGAAACGTGAAAACGTATGACTTTCAAGTTTCAAGTAATATATATTCTGAAGTCTTGCAAACATAGCACATGCTAAAAGGCAAGCTAATGCCAACAACCATAATAATGCTAACGTCACGGTACTGCTATAAATCTTAATAACGCTAATGCCACGGGAATGCTGACTATGCTAATAAAGTTAGCGCCATGGAAATGCCTGCAGTGCTGTTAACGCTAATGCTGTGGGAATGCTAACACAGAGGAGTACCACAGATATCCCGGAGCATCATCCAAGGCCAGTCCCAGGCAGTTGGGAGCCGTGCTTTTCCTTGGGCAATGGGTTATGGGGGGGATGGGGGCGCCTACCTGTATGTCAGGTGGAGCGACCTTCTCCCTCGTCTGGTTATTGGTTAGTAAAGTCCAAATCCGACCCCAGAGGAAGGAGGCCACCAAGCAGACACTGCCCACGATCCAGATGTCCTTGTCCATGAGGAATTCCTCCATGTTTCCACGTTTTCCTCCCCCGAGCGTGCTCAGTCCCGTCCTCTGGGTTCACCCGAGGCCCTGTGACCAAGGACGCTGGCCTGGCTGGAGGAGGTAGGGGGCGCTGAGGGCTGCCAGGCTTGAGCAAATGCTGTTGACGGCATGCATGCCACAGCCTGATTACGAAAGTGTGGGGCCCCCAAAGGGTGGGGTGGCTGGGGGGGCTGCCCAGTGCTTCTGGTCACACGGCGTCCCCAGCGACCTATAAGGAAACACGCGCCATGTCCCCTCTGATAAGAGGGGGACAGGTGTGTGTTCCCCCCCCCCCCCCACTTCTGATGCAGGGCACCCAGCACACAGACGATTAGCCCGCTGCAGGCCAAGTATAACACAGCCTTTGACTTATGCTATGGTGAGCGATGAAATGTAGTGAGAAATGTAATTTCAAAAAATGGGAAAAGAAAATGGAGGATGATGGAAGGAAACCTTACAGGTATTTTAATATCCGGGCACACAAATACTCCCATACATGTATGTGTATGTTTGTGCATGTGTGTGTGTCTGTGTGTGTGTGTCTATATCTGTGTGTCCGTGTGTGTTGTGTGTTTTCTCATGCTTATCTACACACACGCTTGAAGACCAGATCGTGCGATGCATTTCATCATTTTCCCAAGATTAGATTTTCACTGTGTTATTCATGCAGCTCAGAGGTCAGATTAAGAGAACCTCTTTGGGGAGGGGGGGGATGGATTGGCCGTCGGGTGAGAGGGAGTTAAACAAGCATAAGGGTTTTGTCACGGACACCCTGTGCCCATACAGCAAACAGATAACGGATAACTGCCTCACAGCTGAAGACAGCTCAACTGACCCCGCGCTAATTTACGCTCAGATCCGGTTACCTGGAGTTTGCCAGTGCAAGCTGGGCTGAACTTGCAATGCAACAACCATGCAACTAAGTTAACTTAAACTTATAGTTACAGTGTAAGATGTACATGTAAATATAAGGATATAGAAAGGACTGCCTGTACTTTATGCTATTAAGCAAATTATCTCAGCCCGAAAACTTTAAGGTTCAATAACAACGGTATCTCTTTTAAAGGTCTTCACCTGTCAAGATGAAGATCCCTAAAAACACTGGACACTAGGTGGATACAGACCCTGGGAGCCACTGGATGTTGTTTCTACAAAGCACAGAACCAGGTTGAATATCGGGTCTCTGGAGCCTGACTTAAATATACTGCTTCCTCTGGTTACAGCTCAGATCGTCACTTAGCAACACATGACCGTTTTCATTGGACAGCAGCCTTGCATCTCATTGGGTACATTCCCTTAGCTCCCACTTGGGTGAGCCAATGGTCACAATGACAAAGGTTTCACATGATCACTAACCAGTCTTTTGTTGTCTTTTAATTTATATGGTCTTGGATCTTTCCCCCCTCTGTACCAAAGTTTTGGGTTTGACAGCACAAAGAAAAGCTTAAGAACAGATTTTCATTACCTGTAGGGATGTAGCGTCCTAGAGAGTTAGCTGGTATGCCAGCTAATTTGTTTAAACCTATTCAACCCTGAAATTTGCTCATGAAAAGCTCCTTTTGTGAGCACTGAACTTACACAGGTTATTTTTGAGAAGTATGATTCCACCCCCTTTTTTGGGAGGTGTCAGGGAATCATTTTTGGATTTTCCTTCCACCCATCCACGTACACAGGACAAAAGGTAGCACTCAGAATATTCCATTTTTCTGGCACGACTAAAAGCCTGTTGTGCAGTATTATAAGCCACTATATAAGCCAAACTTATTACTTATACAACTAAATATATAACCTGACCATACAAATCATTAGTTCCTGAGCAACAAAGGAGACATTAGAATTTTGATTTACATGTAAATATAATATAGTGTAGTGTAGTATAGTATACTATAGTATAGTACAGTACAGTATAGTATAGCCCACAAATGAGAACAAGATTTGAAAAATCAAACCAATAAACTTGCAAATGTACCCTCATTTGCTGATAAAAATCATTTTAGACAGGAACGTCATAAGCAGACTCCTACAGACAATATAGTTAAAATAAACCGCTTTTCAGATCAGTTATGCATCGCCAGGATTCTCAAGCAATTTTGAAACAACCCTTACACGGCGTTGCCAAAATCATCCACAAAGGGGCGCCCCATCACCACACATAGATCAACATTAGCGTCCAGTGTGACACGTGCCTAAGTCTCATAACCCCGGATTTTTTACATTCTAAGAATGCCTTTTACATCGTTGCGATTTTGACCCTATAAACACCTGGCTATACCAATATACTTACACTATATTTTAATAGCTATTATATAGTGTTTATTTTATATCTTTTACAGTGATTTTCGGTCAAATCAATGTTAAGAAAATATCACAACACCCTGGGGTGTCTGACAAAGCCAACAGCTTTCGTCTAGAAAACTGCACTGCAGTGTGCCTGGAAAGGAAAAATCAGTTTTCCCTCGTTTCGTATTTCAAGATACTTCATCCAATTACCATAATGAGTCTGGCACCTCGAAAATCAAACACTGCGTACTGCTGAGAGTTTTTCTCGTCAAACAGGGGAGGGGAGAAGCCCACAGCTGTATGGTACCTGCTTAAAATCACCCTCCAGTTCGGTGCGCTTCAGCTCCCAGAAACTCCGCATCGTCTCCACCCTCTCCGGCGGCCGGAAGAAGTCTAGTTTCCCGGCGCAAAGGCGATCGGACCGGCTTCGTATGGCGCTGAACCCCGACACCTTGATGGATGACATGCTGGATAGAGCAGCCCATTCTGGTGATAGGACACGCCGGGGATCTCTTGAAAAATCCGGCTGGCTCGAAGTTACTGCTGGTGTTTTGTCTACACTGAAATAAACAAAAAACAAACGCCTGTTAGAGGTTTTGTAGCTGCTCGAGTGTGAGCAACATTTGTGATCACAATCTGTACTACAAAGTATTAAAATAAAAAATCAAACGAAATCTTGACATATAATGGTAGATTTTTGATTTTCAAGGATGTCATACGTGACCTATGCACTTTGGCGTTCTTTGGTGTAATATTTTAGCGTCATTGAATAAAGCATATCACTTTAATTTATACTACTCAGCATTTTATGTAAATACACGATTCGTGCTTTCTGTTAATGATCCTACAAGTTTCATGGGGAAAACTCGATTTGTGAAAGGGTAGAGAATCTATTTCAGATTTGCCATTACTGGCATCTCTATCATGGTTTCAAACGGTCTGTTACTAAGGTTGCCACCTGTCCCGGGTTCCCCGGGATTGTTTTTTGAGCAGCTGTACCGGAAAATTAATATTCTTTCCCGGGACATGAATTGTTCCGATTTTATGCGAAAATGTACATCTAATTTAGAGCTTCGTAGCTTCAAATGAAGCCTCACTTGGTTTCCTTCTACCGCTATTCTTTTTTTTCTTTCCGATCATATTTATATATCCAATCCTGTGTCCGTAAACGGTTAAAACGGGTAAAACACAGCGACGATTGGCCAAGTCTATACTTTTATTTGATTGGTAGCAGAAATGGGAAGTTTACCTTATTACCTAGCAACTGCGCGAGCTGTCGGTCTGCCACGCGCATCTACATCCACGTCAATGAAAAAGCGATTTACAACATACAACTGAGAGGGGGCGAAAAGAGAAAACTTTTCTGAATGAATAAGTCAGAACCAAAGACACTTGAGGGATATTGTACAAAGCAGAACTGACCAGTTAGCTCGTCAACTTAAGCCAAACGCGATAACTGAAAACTGTCCAATAGGAGGAGAGGTAAGCGACCTTCCTATTGAACGATTCTAATATTTGGCTTAAGTTATCTGAGGTGAGAAATGTCAGTGTTAGGTTGTCCAAATTCATTAATTTAAAAGGTTGTTTATAATTTATTACAATACGTATAATAATGTTTTCATTGCTGAAGGGAGTATACCTTCGGACATATTAGGGTTAGGTTTTATAATAAATTATAATTAGACAATATGTATTTACTCATCAAAAAATCTGTATTTAATGTAGAAGGGGACGACGTGAGTGAGTGAACTGCGTCTACGTCAGGACAAATACAAGTAACAGAGGCAATAGAGATCCCTGCTTCTATTAGCATAGTGCATTTGCAAAAATGGTTTAATCATCACACCACCACCCCCCCCCCCCCAAAAAAAGTACTTTTTTTTTTGTCCCGTTTTTTCAAAAAACGTCTGAAACCCTATCTGTGACGAACTTTATTATAAAATGCAGTATATTAAATTATATCCAGTTTCATTTTATTGTGGACATTGTCTGAAAATAACCAGATATTAGACGAGCATAAATTCTTGCTCCTCAAACACAAAGTGTATTTCTGATCTTAGGGTTAAAGTTCACACCTGCATAACTTGCACCTGTTTTTGGACTCACTTTGGAATCACTTTAATTTTAGCTCAATGATATAAGCTCACTGCATGCTGGTTATTTCTATAAGAGTCCATCATGGCTATTATGAATTAATACAATTGATATTAAACAAAATAATAAATAAAACGGCAATGAAACTAATGGTGTCCGGAAATATGCAGTCTCAGAAAGAAGGGTAAAAATGTATACCTTTGCTTCTCACTGGGGTTGTACTCTTGTAACTCTGAGGAACATACCAAAGGTACAAACAGCATTAATGTACCATCAATGTTCCTCAGACTCCATATCTGTAGCTTTAAAGGTATAATTACCTACAGTACAATTGGCAAACCCTTGAGGGTACAGCCCCGCGTGTTATGCTGAGTTTTGCGTGCCTGCTGAGAACTGCATGCAGCTCACAAAGTATTGTTTTTCTGTCGGATAAATTACTGATTATAGCTGTCAAGTAATGCATCCCGTGTGCTTCAGACAAACAGATTATAATGTAATCTGAATGTCTCTTTAAAATAAATGTTAATGGGGGATGTCTTACGTTGCAGAGCTGATGATAGCTAAGCCACAAGAGCCCCGAATATGTGCTGGTGGCCCTGTTTCATCCTAAGGCATATGAAAAAGAATAATAAGAATAATTCTGGGGCTGCATTATTCAGAAGGCCTGATTTTATATCTGCTAAAATCTGTATCCACCTTTTTTCAGCCAGGATGACTGTAGCATATCTGGAATTTACACTGTTAAGCCAAAACTCCCTAAAATACATGTAACACCACTTCATTGTAAAGTGTTTAAGTATAGTTAAAATGTTTAAAAAGACAATTAAATGGGGATGCATTAGTCAGCAGGCCCAATTGTAAAGCTGCCAAGATTTGCATCCCCCTTTTTTCATGGGGTGCATGCAGTTCTCGACAGGCATGCAAAGCTAGGCATAGCACTGGCTCATTCGTGCTAGATGTCAGATGTACTGGTTTTGGATCAGTGGTGTCGGCAGGAGAACAACTGTAAGGGTTTTGGGTCATTTCCCTCTTTGCATCCTCATGACAGAGAGTTTCTAAATAACTATAAGCATTGTATATGGTATATACTGTAAAGATCATCTTAACAGGGAGATCCATAAGGGATGATAGCCATGGAAGACACACATCCATTGATATGCTGAGCATCCAGACGAACTGTGCATACAGTTCTTCATATAGCCCACAAAAGGTGGAGATTAGCGGGTCTGTTAAGACCAAAAGCTTGCAGAGATCGAACCATTTCAAGAACTCTGTGAGGTCTCACCATTATTCACACTAAAGTTATCAGTAGCCTATATTTATATCGGGTGGAGCGGAGGATGGGAATTAAATTTCCTACGACGCATTGCTGGCTCAAAACCTGCATGCAGAGTACAAACAAAGTCATACATTCCTATTTCAGTCATATACGTCCTAGATCAAATCAACACACCACTTAACAACACCAAAAGGATCTAGGAAGGACCCTGGGTTATGTGGGATGCCATTTTATGATTTGGAGTGGTGTGTCCAGGCTGTCCTTACATGAGGGGCCAGAGAACTCCAGCTGCTTGCTAAACATTATTTTTAGGAACTTAGAAGAGCTGGGGTGGTATGTTTATGTGTGTTTGTGGTCGACTTCATGAGGGTCCTGGCGGGGTGTCAATGACAAACATTGTGGTTGCAATATTTGCATGACCCTGAACATGGCGTCTACTTCCTGAATAAAGAGTGTAGCAGAATCCAGATGCTTATTCATGGCTTCTGCATCAAAACTCTGGACCGGTACTTCATGGGCCAGAACCGGCAGCATCTAGCATGACCCGCTTCCTGAATTCTTTCCTTCCACTCCGATTCCCTCCTTGTTACTCTACTCTTCTCGGCATGAGGCCCGCGACCGCGGAAGGAAGGCACTAGGCAAGCCTGTAAAGATGAGGGCGATAAAGGTGGCCCGTGTTCCTTCACCAAGAAGAGATGCGTCAGCCTGGGCACCACTACCGAAACAGAACGTGTTGTCCTTGACTCCGCTGTCACACAGCGACAGGATGGCCTGGCGGCTGGAGTCATTTGTCAGTCTCCTTTAAGGGCCCTTCTAAGGACTTTAAAAACAACTTAGTGACACTCATAAAGACAATAAATTGTGATTTTATTAGATAGGGTTGTCGTAAAATGTCTGGAGAAGGATGGAACTATCTGAAACGTATTAGTTGCTAAGAAAACTACTGGTTGATAAAATATAAAATATGTTTTATGAATCAACACTCCTCCTTGATGGGGGCAGTGGGGGCTCATATATAGGATTTAATGAGATATAATTGTGTCATGAGCATTCATGGTTGTACCAAATAGATGGCTGTACTGAATGAGTTTCTGTGCATCAGCTGCAGCCAGATGGTTCTACAACCAGATCTGGTATTAGTGGCCAATCAAAGCAGCCCAACCCATTCAGGTGCATAGGTAGCCCATCTCATCTGTGATTTAATTTGTCACTCAACCTCAGCTCCCTGCTTATCATCCCAGTTTTGATTGACATATCCCAAACATACATTTCAACTGTACTGTCTGGCTAAAAATTGTATACAATTTGATATACAGTAATTGCACCAAAGATGAACTAAGCCATGACACATTTGTCAGTTTGTATCTCAGTAAAAGACCTTTCAGAGTCATATTTGATTCTTTGTTAACAACATTTGTTGGAACCAGGATGGGAAAGATGCTATATAAAGTGAATTGAACTGAATGGAATAGTTCTCTGGGGAATCCTGGGTCATTCTCACTCAAAATCGCTGGGCTATTAAGATGCAGAGAGTTACAGACACATGAAATGACTTAAGACTTAAGATATCTGCCACCTCCAACCAGTTACCAGGATTATTCTTAATTTAAAAAACTCAGCAAGCCAGTTTAGCGGAATAGCTGTCTGCTGGCGGTTCTGACCCGACACAATGTCCAAAGGGTCACATGTCCACCTTTTTTTCACAGTGTAGCATTAGCAAGGCAATGCAGCAGAACCTCTGAAACAGATCCTAAGATTCATGAAAAAAACCTCCAAAAGCTTCCAAAGCTTCACAGAGCCATGGGATATATTCCACCTGCCTCAGAACTCCCCTCCTGGGGTACCAGGGTCACGCCGGAAACTGTTTGTTGGCTCTTTGTAGCACAGCAACGGCCTTGCGGTCAGCCCAGGTTTGAGGGGGGGGGGGGGGTTACATACCAATTTAGGAGAGCCCTGTTTCTATGTTCCTCCCCGTCCCAGTCTGAAAATAAACTGAGACTGATCCCTCTGTTCCACTCCTCATTAAACAAAACATCCATCTTGTAAATGCTTATCTCGATCAGTATCCTGAGCAGTACAGGGCTGGGGTACACCCTGGATGGGATGCCAGTTCATCACAGGGCAAACAACAGAATGCAAATATAAACTGTTTCTAATGATAATAATAAACATCTATACGCTTATTCGAAGAATGTTGATGATAGTGGCAACTGCTCCATGCATCAGTATGCCTGTGATTTGTTTAGACGCTATATTAGCATTTGGTAAGAATCCAGCCGACCAGCATTACAGGTATTTATTATTCCCATTTGGGGTCCATTCAATAATCAGAAACAGATCAGGGGTCTTGACAGATGAGTGTCCATCACCTCTGCCTGTGCCATGACATTTCAGTACAGGTTCCAGATTACAAGAACAGTTATCGTATCCACACATCTCCTTTTTGCATTCGTCATGCAGTTATTTTTGCGGCCTATAACACAGTGTAGAACTATCCTCTGAACCCCTAAATGTCACAACCACATTGATTGCAAGCCCAAGACACCTGTCATCAGAAAGACTCACTGTAAACCTGGTACCAACCTCCATATGGCACCCAATGCTGTATGTGAAGGACATGCAAAAATATTATACATTCACATGAATAGCTAACACCACATTTATTATGCAGAGCCATATGAGTTCAGGCAGTCAAAGAAATAATTAAATTGAAGGAAAGGGCTTCTAACAACAGAGCTTAATAGTTCAGACTCACGTTTGGTGTTTGGCCATGTCAGCTATGCATAAAGACGTCTTCTCCTTCCCCCCCATCACAGTCGTCCTCTCTGACTCTCTACTGCCGGTCGTGCTGCCTGAGGGTCAGCAGAGGGTCTTGAAGGTCAGGTGCCGGGGGGTCAGTCCTGGAAGAAAGCCGAGGCGTCCGCTCAAGGGAACTCCCGGGATCGGATGTGGAGAACGGGAGGGGGCTATTTGGCCACAGAGCGTGTGGAATTCCAATCAGCCCATATACCGCTGTGCTTGATCATAGGTTTGGCTGGGGGGGGTTGTCACTGGGGAGGGTGTGGGATGAGCGGGGGCTGCCTAGGAGGAGCCACCTCATAGGCTCAGGAGAGTTAGGACCCCTTCACCTGGGATCTTCTGGGGGCTTTATTTGGAGATTTATGGACCAGCTGACTGTCCGCTGACATTTACTGAACTGTACTCTTTCACCATTTCTGTATTACTCTGTTTCATTTAGCCATTTATAGAAAGATCAGAAAACGAGCAGAAAAGAAAACAGTGACAGGTGCTTGTTCACCATTCTTCACCATTTCTAGCAGTTTCCATAGGATCTCACTCTGGATTGTGGGAAGTTTAATTCATGAGTTCACTGGGTGTCAGAGAGAGGTGTGGCCGCTCTGTCAGAAACTGCCACCCAGAGTCTTTGTCTGGCTGCAAGTAGGACAAAATTAGGTCTAAACAGCATCAGGTTTTGGTGGAGAAGTAAATCTTCTGTTAAAACTCACTGAAGAGGCCACCAGGGTCCAGTTGTTCATGGGTCTTTGGTTGTGAGATGCTTTAGACATGCTGAGGTTCCTGATCATCCAAAGAAATGGCTGTTGTCTTCTTTGGCTACCACCTGCTTGAGCTATGACAGGACACTAGTATTACGGCACTGGCTGTGAATAGACTTTTATTAGTCCTTTGATAATTAGTGCTGTAGTCAGTCGGCTAATTCCTTCATGGTGATGCTAAACGTTTGGGGTTCCTGTCATTCTCCGTCTTGTAAATCACCCTCAGCATTGGTGTGTGACTGGAGGACACAAAGTCGCAGGACAAAGGGAGATAGCATGAGGGAATAAAAGGATTAACTCGCATCAGGGGGAGGCTGGTCATATCTTTCAGTCGAGTTCTTGGGTCCAGTTTTGGTTCCCAATACATTACCATATGATGAGGAAGCCCAACTTCAGGTAGTTGGCAGTCTCATCTCCAAACAACAACAAACAACTGAGTTTTGGAAATTTGCTCAGAGGATAAAATTTACCAAAAAATGAGATGTAATTGTGTCATAAACATTCATAGTTGTACCAAATTTATGGTGGTGCCGAATGAGTTTCTGTGCATCAGCTGCAGCTAGAACCAATTTAGAATATCTTGTCAGTTTAACATCACTGGAGGTAGAGTATAGTATTAATCTCTGGAACTGCAAACTAAAGTCGCCCTATAGAATGCTTAATGAAGATCATGATCAAATTCTGGGGGCAGGTACAATTAGGCAACCCTACATTGCATGGCATATCTTAGCTGTGGAGAACATCTCTTCCCAATGTACTGAAATTGTTTATTGAGGACAAGGCAAGGCTTTGACAGATTTTCCAAGCAGGGAAGCTCTGACTACATGCAAATGAGATCTGATATTTTGTCAGCTGTCAGACGAAAGATGAGTCTGATGAATCATGGGAAGAATTTGGCTACTGTTTTGTTACCACTGCCACGAATAAGGACTAGGGGCTGCGAGGTGCAGGGTCTAGTTTCCTTTTGTGCATCCTCCTTATCACTCTTCCCCCTCATGGTTTCCCTTTTGCTGGGTGGCTGGAGTGTCCGGATCAACCTTGATTTACGGTCTCAACACTTGGCATGTCAGAATTCCTGAAGCATTCCGCAAATGGTTCCAATCGGTGCAATAAATTAGAGAATTTTTAGCTGTGTTGGCACCCTCATTTAGGGTCACCACCTAGTCCATGTCAGGAGGACACTATGAGCTACTTCAGGTCTTACAAACTATTTTAAAACTGAAAGGCTCCTGTGCTTGGCAATTTGTTCAATTCTACTTGTGCTTTTATTGTTTTTTTTTCCTTGATTGAAAGACTCATCCAGCTGTTTCACATTAACATTAGTGGCACATACATGATTATAGGAGACTGACCAATCACCACCCAGCAAGAACTCAGTGCTAAAGGGAAATCCAGGTCATTTTTACTGAAATGGTAGTTTACAAACCCTGCCATTGCTCATAGTGTCCCCCTGACATGGATTAGGTGGTCACCCTACCCTCATTACAGGGACAACTTACAATTTCATCCCAGAAAAAGACACAGACAGTGCAGGGACCAAAAAGAGCACATTGTGTAGATGGTACAAAAACACTCAGGTTACAGAGGTATAAAATAAAACAAAACCCAATAATTCACAAACATTCTATGACTGGAGAACAGGAGGAACAAATCAGTACATCTGCCGTCACCTGCCTCTCCTCTCAATACACCCTCCACTGCCAATCAAACACCCTTAATGAGGAAATTCACCAAGAAATTCTTACTTGTAACAATGCGAAGCACTATTGTCTAAGATTTAGCTCTTTATTTATTGCCGAACAATTTCCAAGTGTTGTGTGCTCAGGTTTTCAGACAACTTTTGTGTTGAGTACATTGTCAGGAATGTCAGTTCACCCTTGTTAAAGACTACAGACCCAAGGACAGTAGATTCATTTCTGCTGTGTGCTCAGTGTTCTACACTGAGGAGTGATTCACTATTGCCTTCCTATGTTTTCAAATCTATAATTACCAAAAAGGTCATTTTCATTTTATGGTGCCAAGAGGTCCTTACACTGGATGCCCTGGAACACTAATGTGTTTCTTCATTCATTATCTTTGCCACTGCTATAACTTTATTAATGGGAGACTGTGGCAGTGGAATACAGACGGAAAGATCTCTTAACACTTTGAAAATTACATCAGAAGTTTCATCCATGGAACAAAAAAGCAGTCACAGACTAGTGTGTTTGTGACTGGTACAAGAAAAATCCCAGTTTCTTTTAAATCTGTTGCGCTGTTGTTTGGCAAGTTGATATGTCAATATCACCATGTTTCATGTACAGTACTTCCAAAACCAGCAGCATCACACCAGACTCAGAATTCCTCTACACTCTATCTCTGGCCATAACACAGTTATCGCAACAAGCTCCCCAGCTGTCAAAATGGAAACCCATCGAGAATCGAAGCTCTGCTTTTCTCTTTTTTCACTTGTCTATAAATTTCAGTTGGGCTGCATGTGACATTTGGACTCATATTGGCAAACAAAATGACTCAGAGCATGGTATAGCTGCATATCTTTTCATGTGTCCTCTTGTGTTGAATATCCTCAAATTCATTCATTTATATGCTAGAAATACATAGCATTTTATCAGCTTCATGGATGTGTCATCAAATGGACTTTCACATGGAATTGCCCAGCTAGTGTTTATGTTTTTGTCCTGAGCTCTTGGACTTCCACCAACCGCAGGACTCCAGAAGTTGTCTTTAGACTGAAGATCTGCCCCAGACCCCTTCCCCCAGAGAGTCGGCAGGGAACGGCATGTTGAAATGCTAAAATGTGTGTGTTTATATAAAGTGGACACTTGAACCTCCTGGCTTGCTGAAGCAGAGGGAGCTGTTAATGCTGCTGCCCCAGTGTAATTGAAGAAAGTCACGCTATCTCCAGATTAAGGGGGGGGACTAGGAAGAGAGGCTAACCGAAGATGGATGGAGGTGTACCGATGACGTGTGACATGCCTGTCATTAGCTGGAGTTTGGGGCAGGCTGCCAGAGTTCAAGGTAGAATTTCCATAAAGTATTTCTTAGCATTAGCTTAGCAAGTTGGGTACGAAGTTCACAGTAACATCTTATCTTCATCCCTTTTTCTTGGGGGTGCTTCAGCCTTCCATTATATTGCTAAGGCTTTTTCTGCCTCATGTGCAGTCGGCTTGCTTTGGCCATTAATTTCTGACCCAAATTTCGCTCTGCACCCTGAGGGGGCATCGACATGGCAGTATTTTACGAATCTATTCATAGTTTTTTCTTTTGTATCTCACATTCAAATGTTTCCAAACAGTGTAACAGTTCATGATCGGTGCACTAATTAAATCTGAATTTCCTTCATAAATATTCCCACCATATTGTATGACAGATCTCTGAATCTGAACTGAATTCAGAGCAGAAGCTAAGCCTATTGTTTTTTACCCAGAATTCTCTAACATTTCTTGTCTCCACAGTCTGTTTTTGTTGCTCACAGTACCAACCAATGGGGTGACTGGAAGCAGCAGGATAAGGGTGGAGTCTCGCAGCATTAAGGGAAGTTGCCGTACTCTCCCCCCAGCTATCTGCCCACCTCCCCCTCTGGCTTCCAGCCCAATGTAGTCCCCAGATTCCTTCCTTGTTTGGTGCTGGGCTGCTTTTTTCACACTAATGGAACCTGAGAGAGGCCTTCCCGAAGAGAGGATCAGCCAGTCCATCGGGGGGGGGGGGCATGGGTGGACCTGGTGGGCGCCGGTGCCAAGGCCCCCGCAAGCCCAGCTGTCCTCTCATTAGAGTCAGCTCAACTCAAAGGCTGGTGCCGACACCACAGAGGCTGCTGCTGTTTGTGTGAGATACCAGAAGAGGCTTGGGCAATAGATACATCCATAAAGGACTGTAAGCCTACAAAAAAAGAGAGTACACTATAGTGTTATTCCAGGAAGCTGGCTATAAGAGTTACTGGGAATGTCACACGTGCAGCAAAAAGACTTATAGCTTCATAGTCCTTTAGGATGCTTGCCCCATGATGTCAAAGGGTCTCTAGTTTGTCACTATTGCTGTTTTCTTTTCAGAACACTCTGTCCCTGCTCATTAATGCTGGCCATTTTCAAAGAACCTAAGAAGCCAAATGGGTTGTTTTCCTCACACAAATAGTTCACATGTAGAACGCAACAGCCCGATCAAGCTAAGATCCTCTGACGTGTCTAATAACCACACAATCCTATAATGACAGGTGGAAAAATACAATAGGGAGGAATACTTTTTGGCTTGTAAGTGCAGATTTGTTCACAGATTATGTACGTGAATTATGCATATATGCAGCTTTGTTCAATCTTCAGGAGGAGGCCAAATGAGTTACCAATTATTTAAGCTCTCAACCGGCTTGTGCCCTCAAAACCACTCCTCCATAACTCCTTTGATCACATTACTAATTCCACACATGTGCACAGTTGTGAGCTATTTCAGCAATCGGGAGACGGAGGGGATCTAGCTTTCTGGCACAGGACCAGACATAAATCAGAAACAGTCCAACAGGTTTAACCAAAAGAAGCTGCAGTTTTGTATTTTGCAGGCATTGTGTGATGACATTTGTTTTTGAAGCCTTGAGAGTTGCTGGTCTTTCTAAGTATACTGATTGTTCCCCTAGGTTTTGCAAAGGTAAGGGTGAAGACCACTGAGTTCTTCTGTTTGTCATTCAAGCTCTTGAGTGTTGAACTTCCAGGGTGGAGGTCGGAAATCTCTCTTCAGTTCCAAACAGATCTCCTTCTATCAACAGTAAGTCATAAGGTCCGGGGGGATTGTAGAATTTTTTTAAGGCATGGCAGAAGTGGTGCCATAATTCATACGTAATTCATATGTTATCATTAGCCAATGATATGTTTTTAATCCATGATTGACAGGGAAGGGGCCACTCCAGGGGCCAATCAGCTTTCAACTGAGGCCAGTGTCTCTGTGGCCCCACCCCAGCATATACCTCGGCATGAAGTATATATATGAGAGACTTTCTGGTTTGCTTTGTTTAAACAGTGTCTGAAGACAACATTATTTGTGTAGAATTCAGAATGTTTTCACCTGTGCAAACAGAGCAAAGTTGAACACCTTACTTCCCCTCCCCCTTCCCCACAGCCGGGGTCTTAAACCCAGCCTAAACAGGAGCCGACTTCTTTGTTTTTCATGATTTTCGGGCACTCAGATATATTGACATGCTGGGGGCAGGTGGATCAAATGTCAACCCCAATTGGTTCAACCATGATAATCTATTTATTGGCTTTAGCTTAATTCTGGAATTTGTGGATGGTTGTGTTTCATTCATTCTGATCACGCTTACACACGATTTTTATAGACCTGCAAACAACAAATTATTTAATCCTCAGTCTAAGGACGTATTCCTTCTCAATCAGCTGGTGCCTTCTTCAAATTTCAAAATACTCTAAAATTGTACCTATAAAAAGTATTGCACCAATATTTTAATGCATGCCATAACCCGTAACTTCCTGAAGCAAAACATAACCGCAACATTCATTGGACAAAAACAAGCCATTTGAGATTACCGTTGTTGAATCAGTGAAGGCCTCTTTTGACTGGTGCTTTTGTTTCCTACTACATGTGTCATAGGCTGCAAAGCATCCTTTAAGCTAACTGGTCTCAGAACACTAAAGTCACTACATAATTAACTACGGTGCTTCACTCCCTTTTTAGATTTACTCAATGCGACCTTTGTCGTGTGTGTGACCGCGCCTCATCTTAAAACCTAAGTACGGATCCTTCAAGGAATTCAGTTCCTGAGATAAACTACACCGGACCCTATATTCTTCTTAGTAAGTATTAATGGCCTGTGATTTGTATTTATGATGAAATAACGATTAAAATCTAATTGTAATCTTCTTGGGGTGCGCCTTGACGCTAACGTTGCATATTGCAGCACCTGCTGGGGTTCAGCATTTGCCAACTTCCAGATTAGTGTGGGGTGTGACAGCTGGAGAAATGCTTGTGACTGTGGCTGTCAGTTAGAGGTTCTCCTCTGAGACCTGGGGAAATACAGCGAAATCGCAATGCTTAATTGCAGAATCGTGCAAGTATTGTATGTGTATCATATGGTTCTCTCATCTGTCGAGAACACATTTGCGTATGGTAAGCTGTATAAATTTATTAGGGAGAACTGCATAACACATGAAATAGATTCTTATTTGCCGTGTTGAACTTAAACAAATCGTTGCGTTTTCCCAAATAATTAATGTATACTTACGCAAATGAATTTACATGTATAAATCTCTGTAAACATCACTAGTCGTCTACTTCCGGTAACTAGTTTCATTTTCTAATTTCAACTCTGATAAACACAAGGTCTTGCAGCTTGTAAGTATTTATCTTGTATTTAGTAAACTACAGATTCCCGTGTTGTACTAGCAGCGGTTTAGCCACGTATCTGCAATGTAAACCACGTCACATAATCGCCCCCTATGAGCGATCTTTGTGTTTCATTTGAACGTGCAATCGCTTAGTAGAATGAACTTAAAACATCAGAAGTAATTCTCATGTATCCTTGTTGAAAAATGTAGTTTATTAAACACATCTAACTGTAAGCTGTGGTAATTGTTCTTCTTTGGGGGGCAGTATCTGTCACCTTTTGACGTTTCATTCGTTTTTTTTAAGCCATGGAAGATCTAAGCAGCGCAAACACACAGTTCGCTCTGAACCTCTACCGGATCCTTTGTGAGACCAAAAGCAATGGCAACATCTTCTTCTCCCCTCTGAGCATCACCTCGGCATTAGCCATGGTCTACCTGGGCGCTAAGGGGAACACCGCGGCTCAGATGGCGAAGGTAGGGAGTCCGGCTGTTTCCATATGGCTGTCTGCTTCAGTGTTGTAGACCAAGAACTACGGGGCAAACATACCAGCCATTGTCTGTTGGAACAGGAACAAATAGAAAAAAATGAATCCACTTTGACAAAGCTATGCACTAAGCAGGCAGTAATGTTACACTGAGATGGCTGGGATCAAATTTCAGCCTGAATCTGATCCTCCTGGTATACAGGAAATGTTCACTTTTACTTATATAGATCCATTCCAGATACAGTGATGACCTTGCATGTGAGGTAACTATCAAAATAATAAGAATCATGTTTAAAAAGTCACAGCTACTGCTGTAGGACAAGGGAAAGTGTCTCAGATGAAAGGAGACACACTTGTGAGGTAAAGGAACAGAGGGAAAATAGTGCTGTGAGGAACTGGTTCCTGTTTAACAGGAAAATGTATTTTATTAGACAGTACAACACCAATACTTATTTAAAAAAAAAAACCCTAGATTCCTCTCTGACTGATTATGGCTCTATAGTGTCCTTCACTCATCCAGTTGGAGTTCCCTTTATTTCATGGTTTCAGCAAGAATAATTAACCTCTTGTTATCAGATAGTACAGTGTTTGTACTTTGGTTGCCCATGACGACCAGACAAACAGGCTTGGCTGTTACTATGAAAGATGCAATAAATCTTTTGCAAACTTATATTTTCCTTGACTCAGTGGCTGCAGGACTTGAACGGACTTTGTGACTTTCTGTAAGCAGTATGATGTGCAACCCTGTCACCGCGCTTTGGCATCTTAAAATGTAGAAGTTGCTCAGTAACAGATACTGTGAGGTTCTGGCAGAATGATGCTGTTGGACTCTGGTAGATTGTAGAAACATGTCATTAGACCGTAACAATACCCTTCATTTTTTTTTACAGGGTCTTTCTTTCAACACAACGTCTCATGTCCACTCAGATCTACAGAAGTTTATTTCCGATATTAAGAAACCTGATGCCCCTTATCTGCTGAAACTCGCCAACCGTCTCTATGGTGAAAAGACCTTCAGCTTCCTGCAGGTGAGTCACAGTCAGTATTTTCATACATCCTCCTGTGACTCACTACAGCAAACATCCCAACTGCCAGAGAACTTACAAATGTTACAATAAAGTAGCAGTAAAGTTCAAATTCTTATTTATGAATAGGAACAACTTAAAATGGCATTCTGAACTATCACAGGAGTTCTTGGACTCTACACAGAAGTTCTACAACGCAGACTTGATGCCAGTGGACTTTATAGGAGCCTCAGCAGCATGCAGGGGCCAGATCAACCAGTGGGTGGAAGAGCAGACCAATGGTGAGACCATTTGTGTAAATCAGGGTTTTAATTTAACTTGTATGATGTGCCACTACCTCCCATCCAAAGTTTTAAAAACCCAAAGTAAATTCATGTTTTAAAACCCTGTTTCCAAAATCAGCCTTCAACCAGTAATCTTCCCTTTGTAGGTAAAATTAAAGAGCTTTTGAAACCAGGATCTATCAACTCCATGACAAGAATGGCTCTCATTAATGCCATCTATTTCAAGGGAGACTGGTTGAAAAAGTTTGATGCAAACAACACAAAGGAAATGTCCTTCAGAATCAATCAGGTAAGATCATAATTCCTTATGGTAATGGTACTACTTAGCAGACTTTCAGAATGTGTCATTTATCATGGTGTGTATATTTCTTTACTTGTTTTGTTGCCAGAAAGAGACCAAGCCAGTGCAGATGATGTACCAGAAGGAGAAGTTCCCCTTCAACTACATCTCAGAGTATGAGCTTCAGGTTTTGGAGCTGCCATACAAGAGCGAGGAGCTGAGCATGTTCATCCTGCTGCCCCAAGAGGCCAAAAATGGCTCCAACCCCCTGCAGAAGGTGACCCCAGCTTATAGTCACATGAAATCATCATTGGTGATGACATGTCAGACTCATTGGATCAGAAGCTTCAACCAGTACTTAGAAAACAGAAACGTATGCAACAAAGCAGCTTTCTGCTGCTAATGGTATGAGTAATGAAGAGTGTAGGTTAACACCAATATACCAAGAGCAGCTATACAAAGTAAACATTTAAAAGCCTTCAATATACATGTTTAAATTCATAAGACCTTCATAGGTAACCTTCATATAAGCCTGTGGTTCCCAGCTCAGTGCTCAGGACCCGTCTCCAGCCACTCCATACAGTACTTATATACAGTTACTCCACCTGTCCACGAGGGTGTCACGTCAGACGGGGAGGCGAACAAGGAAGCAGGCGAATAGCAGCCAGGAGTTAGGGAAACGTGGGTTTTTAATGGAGGGACGGACAGGCACGGACACCACATGACAATACAATGACAGATCTGGGGAAGACTGACTCAGACGAGGACTAAATACAAAAGACAAGCTAGACTTAATAGGACACAGGCGATCACAATCAGGGCTGAACACGAGGTAACGAGGTGGGCGTGGCACACATTAGGAGCGGACGGAGCGGGGCGTGACAGAGGGGCTGCTTGGCAGATGATTATTGAAAACTTACTCATATATTTCACAGACACCTTGGACAGGGGGAACCTGACAAAGAGATATTTATAGAGGTATCATGGTAATTAGTTTCAGGTGCTCAAAACTCCAGTGAGCCTGAGCCAGAAAACATTATCCAGGCTTTGGGAAGTTCTGGGCTTAGCTCATGGTTGTACCTAAGACACTGGATCATACCAATAACCACAAGTTAAAATCATTTGCAAACTGCAGAGATAAATGAATCCAAGTGGTTGTTTTTCCTTTTTGTTAATATCGTTTCATTCCCTGCACATTAAAGCTGGAGAAAGAGCTGACGCTGGAGAAGATACAGGAATGGACAGAAAGGCACAACATGGACACTGGGACAGACATCTGCGTCCACCTGCCCAAGTTCAAGCTGGAAGATGACTACGAGTTGAAGGCCCCCCTGGTTTCTCTGGGCATGACAGACGTGTTTGATGCAGCACAGGCCGATCTTTCTGGGATGAATGGGACCGGCGGCCTCTTCCTCTCTACCGTTGTCCACAAGTCCTTCGTGGAGGTGAATGAGGAGGGCACAGAGGCAGCGGCAGCCACCGCTGGTATCGTGGCTTTCGCCATGTTCAGAGAAGAGTACTTTGTTGCCGATCACCCCTTTCTGTTCTTCATCAGACACAACAAATCCAAGACCATTCTCTTCTTCGGCCGATTTTCCTCACCGTAATTGAGCAGCTGACATCTACCTATGCATTTCTGTTAATCATTGCCAGAATACCTTCCTGTAGCTTGTAGATGTACAACACACAAATACATACTTAATTCCATTATGAATGATTTATTTTATTTTTTTGATTAAAAGCAATTTTCAAAATGTCGACTGTTGCTATTTACTGTATAAGAGTAATGGTGGAAGAAACTTCTTGTGGTTGATATCTTTCTTTAAAGTAAAACTCTGGGTGTGCAAAATCTTTGGATTTATACAGTGAAACTAATCTTGGTGATCCGGATATCTATTCCTAGTCATTGTGTTTACTACTCTGTACTATCTTTTCTTAAAACTATCAAAGTATATGTTTCTTACACTTATTTTTGGTGTCACTGATATGTTCTTCAGAAATTCTATGTGAGTATGGTTCTCTTGATATATTTAAATACACAACATAGAGATACATATTCAGGATCCCCACACATGTAAAAGCATTAAAGTTTCTCTTCAAACACAAGTAGTCTATTATGTAAAGGAGGAGGTTGGGCAGCAGTCCTGTTAATTTAGTGTGCTAATGTGGAGAAAAAGTTGATACGTTTCTGAGTTTCTGTTTTTTTTCTTTCGGCAAATTCTAGTTGGGTCAATCTGAAAGGAATGCAATTTTCCCCTTCTGGCGTTTTAGAAAACCATGGTGTTTTTTAATGGGTCAATTTTACTGATACAATTGACTACATACAAGATACATACTAAATACAAATAAAATATTCAAAGCATGTACTGAATTTAACAGAAAAAAAACAGTATACAGTCATCTTTCTTGATTCCTCCTGCCAGTATTTGTGACTGTGACATTTTCTTTTTACCATGTAATATAGAAGTCAATATGTACGGCTAAGTTGTTGCAAAAACGAGCGGAAAAAATAGTCAATTATACCTGTAATGTAATGTAATTCTACCTGTTACAAATATAACTTAAGTCGTCGTTTTTTGAAGTGTCCAATTATTTTCGCTTCATATAATAGAGTTAATATCGTTTTATACAGTATATTAAAAGCAAAACACGTAAATAACGATGTAATTGCATCTTAAGTCCGCCTGGTGTCACCCTATATTTTTTTCTTGTAAATAATCGGTCCCCTTCGGTCTGGATTAAACCATAGAAACAGGACATGAAGAATAGTACATATTAAATAAACGCAACTCCGAACGCAACACCATCCTAACTAGTATTGTTACAAATAAAGTTTCAAATATTGTTGTTTGTATTGGCATTAAATAGCTTTAAATATTTTTGAATATTGTCATTTTGTTTGGAATAAGTAGGTGACGCCCCTCTGACTTGCTGACGATAGTACTGTCCTATGTCATGGTTCCTAATTGATCGTAAACTGCGATACTGAATCGCTGACATTGTTATTTCAAAGGAGATTGACCAAAATTCACGCGTGCAGATGCGCTTTCGAAAAGCCTTGCTTGCAGAGTTTTAGCTACTACGCTCTCATTAAGCGTTTACAAAAGACTGACGACGATAAACAGAGGAAGATGGCCGGGAGTGGCATGGCCCAGAAGACCTGGGAGCTCTCCAACAGCATGCAGGAAGTTCAGAGTATAGACGAGATTTACAAATACGACAAGAAGCAGCAACAAGAGATCCTGGCCGCCAAACCGTGGACTAAAGAGTGAGTTTGCGGTGCCCACCTCTAAATGACAGAACCAGGGACGAAGGGGCCCGTGAGTCTTTCCTGGATTGGCATGTAGCGGTGGGCCGGCTTTCTCATTAAAAGCCCTCATACACATCACAAGCTTCGATGATGGATCCGTGAACCCTATCTGATATGAAATAACTGGTTAAGTAGTTGTCCACTAGTTAGGAACTTTCTAGTAGTAATATTAAATATAAGGCGGAAAAAAATATTTTTACAGAGTAGAGTGGAAGGACATATCTAGATACAAGAGTTTGTTTACCAAAAAACGATGACTGTCAAAGTTATTCTGTATTTGCACACGTTTTTTCATAATAGGGTAAATTCAGGGAGTCGCGTATACGATGCATGACTATGAAGTATGTCCGTGGAAATAACTGGGAGACACTGTATATGTATGGGTCTTTTTTTTGCATTTTTGCACATCAGCCATCATTATTTCAAGTACTGCAAGATCTCCGCCCTGGCCCTGCTAAAGATGGTGATGCACGCTCGGTCAGGAGGCAACCTGGAGGTGATGGGACTGATGTTGGGGAAGGTGGACGGCGAAACCATGATCATCATGGACAGCTTTGCCCTGCCCGTGGAAGGCACCGAGACCCGAGTCAACGCGCAGGCGGCCGCTTATGAGTACATGGCGGCGTACATCGAAAACGCCAAGCAGGTCGCAGTCCCTTTCGTTGCTTGTATACTATAAATGTATTTTTAAATATTTTAAGCTTGTTTTGGACACTGTACGTAAATTTTTATGCACGCAGTGCAGGTGGCATAATTTTATATTTGTTTTGACATTACATGTAACGTATTTACTATTTTATACGAATCGGTATGGATAACGGATTTCCTCAATCACTGGATCTCTTCCTTTTCTCCGTTCTTCGGTATTAGGTTGGACGCCTGGAAAACGCCATCGGCTGGTATCACAGTCACCCAGGCTACGGCTGCTGGCTCTCCGGCATCGATGTCAGCACACAGATGCTCAACCAGCAGTTCCAGGAGCCCTTTGTGGCGGTTGTTGTAAGTATACCGCCATACGCCAAATCGAACATTTTTGTTACCCGTTTTTTACGTTTAATATGAGTCGTGTTTAATTTGGCATCCGATTCATTTAAATGTGTAAACTTGTTCCATCGTAGCGTGCCTCTTCTAAAGGAAATATTTGCCTAGTATAATTTTGAGTTGCATTCCTTTCAGATTGACCCAACTCGAACCATATCTGCAGGTAAAGTCAATCTTGGAGCCTTTAG
Organism: Paramormyrops kingsleyae; assembly: GCF_048594095.1. NCBI lineage: Eukaryota > Metazoa > Chordata > Actinopteri > Osteoglossiformes > Mormyridae > Paramormyrops > Paramormyrops kingsleyae. The sequence goes on from NC_132797.1 coordinate 28,545,320, forward strand.
AACATACCCAAAGGTAAGAGATTATTTTTCACTTAGAATTATTTTTTTCCAACACAGCATACAGCTTGAGCGATATGATTGATTAAATATGTTTTCTTAGACTACACCATTGCTAAGTATATGTACTGGGTACTGATCAGTCACTTTTCTCAGTACAGTAATTGCTTATTTTATTGATTTTGTCCATGTTAATATATATGTATATAAATTTCACTGAAGCATCAAATACAGTACTGCTGTAAAATAATACTTGTAGAAATGGAATAATATTACTGAGCTTGTTCCCCATGCTGTGTTGTTGATTGTATATTGTAGACACAAACTCTATTTGAGCTTTCATAAGTTGCTGATGTTTTGAACTGAAATAGAACAGCATGTCTGAAAATCTTTGCTTTCCTCACAGGGCTACAAGCCACCGGATGAAGGGCCCTCGGAGTACCAGACCATCCCTCTGAATAAAATTGAAGACTTTGGTGTGCACTGCAAACAGTAAGCAGCCGGCAGGGCCAGTCTTAGTCCTGTAATTGGTTAAAAATAAACGGGTGAATGCCAAGGAAAGGCAGCATTTTTCCGTAATGGATTCCAAATGGCCACATGATGCTATGACCTACAAACGATAAGGTCATAAAGACATAGAGCTGTTCCACATTTAACATTTGCGGGAAAACTGGTATTGAAATTATACTAGTCATGGTGTAGTTGACAGTTTCAGAGGTCTGAATTATCTGAGACAAATCACTGTTTTCTGGCTGATTTTATTGTATGTGGAGGATAAAGTCATAGAGGTATGTTTTTCGTAAATGCAGTTTTTTATGTTTAGGTACTATGCCCTCGAAGTGACTTATTTTAAGTCCTCCCTCGATCGCAAGCTGCTTGAGCTCCTTTGGAACAAATACTGGGTGAACACTCTGAGCTCGTCCAGCCTGCTGACAGTAAGTGCAACCGTGCGGCCGCAGTGCTTGGTTTGGTCCGTGCCCGCCTCGGTTTGGTCCGTGCCCGCCTCGGTTTGGTCCGTGCCCGCCTCGGTTTGGTCCGTGCCCGCCTCGGTTTAGTCCGTGCCCGCCTCGGTTTTTGTCATCTGGTCTTTCACCATTTATATGTCAATTCTTTGGATGCACAACGTTTTTGCATGATGTTTATTTTTAGACATGGGCCAAAAGGTGTTTTAGTTATGTCCATGTACTCTTAGTATTTTGAGTAAGTAATTTTGTAAAAAGTAGTTTTAATTTGCCTGATATCTTATGCATCTTAGAACTGGTTCTGAATGTGCTGCACTATCCAAACAGCATCATGCATTTGGACTGACTGATTACTGGTTTAAAAAGATCGCCAATGCAGTTATTTCACTATGATTTTATGCATTTTGTATCTTCTTCATCACTGTGTGTGATGCTTGCACTATGAGAGCCTGTTATATGCTTTCATTGTGCTTGTGCACAATGACAGTAAACTTGACTTTGGCTTGATGATGTCATCCGTGTGGGTGGAAGACACCACCTCGTCTTTCTTTAGCTAACATACAGGGGTTGTGTTATGTAACACATGTTATTCGACCCCAGATCGATTTTAATGTGCCACTAATGAATGTGGTCCCACGGCTTGGCGTGACACACCTTTTGCCCCTCCCCCCAGAACTCAGACTACACCACGGGGCAGGTTTTCGACCTGTCTGAGAAGCTTGAGCAGTCAGAGGCCCAGCTGGGGAGGGGGAGCTTCATGCTGGGCTTGGACACGCACGACCGCAAGTCTGAGGACAAGCTAGCCAAAGCCACACGGGACAGGTATCACCCTTACTTTACATTGTACTGCCCTGAGATCTGACCGCTGAATTAGTGGTTGTTTGACCATTTCCCATACTGCTGTTTCAAGACAGATTCCAGAGTATGTCATATGCACGGTAGGCAGTCAGTTCCACTATGCAATGAAAATCTGCAGGTCCTTCCTGCCATCCTTAAACACAAAACGGTACCACTTTACAATAAGGCTCCCTTTGCCACTTGTAAATGGTAGTAAGTCATTAATAAAAATAAAACTGTTATAACTTGTTTAAAATTGTCTATTAATTTACAAAATATTACAACCTAATTAATAACCGTATTATAAACCATTCATATACCCTTTATATGGGTAGCCTTATTGTAAAGTGGCACCCACAAAACAAAGATCAGAAATACAAATTAAGGTACTTCCATTGAGACAATAAATAAAGTTGTGCTTATAACAATAAATACGTAGACATGGTGCAGAGTAATGTTTTTGAGATCTACCTTGTTTTTACCTGAAATTTAACACTCATATTGGGCACTTTTCAGCTGTAAGACGACTATAGAAGCCATCCACGGGTTGATGTCCCAAGTCATTAAAGACAAGCTCTTCAATCAAATCAATACCTCTGCCAATTAGGCTGGTGGAAGGGGGCGGCTTTGCTCCACGGCGGCGCCTGGCCGTATCGCAGACATCCTGCTGTGTGAGTGTGTAGTGGGGCTCTAATTAGTGTCTACCGTTTATCTACGGCTGTGTTTCAGCTTTATTTGGTTCATTTCCACCATTGTCTGTCATTTCAGTGTATGTTCAATAAACAAATTTTTGACAGACTTTTTTGACGCTTGGATTAATGTTGTGTGGTTGCTAGTGGGAATGTTTATATATGACATAATGACTAACTTGTATTTGTTTAATGACTAGGTTGTTAGTTTGTTTATGTGCAGTATTATAAAGACAATTGAGATTAAGTCTGTTACAAAGGGTAATAAATCATTAGGTTTTTGAAGTTTGAGAATGAAACGTACTGCCTTTTGTCAATCTACTATTGAATAATAAGAAAAAAATGGATGACCTTATATTTTAGGGTTCTCACAGTAAATCTATAAAAAATCTGAATTTAATTACTGATAATCACTATACTATAGGCCAACCCAGATACTTTATACTTCACAGGGAGAGTCTCAGGATTAATTTAAAAGCATTTCTTGAAAGTTACCAGCTACTTTCCAAATGCATTGGGTGGTCTGCAGTTCTAACTAATGTATTTTCTTTTTCAGTGAACAGCAAATCTGACATCTTTCTCGGTTCAGTGTAAACCTACACTGTGACATTTACATCAGCAGGGCCCATGTGAGCCATCACTCACAGGCAGATGCCTTACAACACAACACTGTAATAAGGGCCGTGATTTGTCTGTCACTGGCTCATTTTTGGCTCTGGTTACATAATGGAATTAACATGATCGACATGCTGGTCCAAAGATAAACACAGTGCCCCCCCCCCCCCCCCCAGTAAGGGAAGACTCAGGGTGGTGTCTTCATTAGTTACACAGCCTGTAACTATCAGGGTTCATCAGCCTTAACTGTGCCGGTGATGCAATACAGGAGCTGGAGAAACTGTGGTTCATTCACTCCTCATTTCTGTCTGTTCTTCATCACGGAGGACTTATAGGGGGCCTGTGTACTTTTACGCCATGGGGGGTGGTACTATGTAACAGTTTTGTTTATTTTTAAGACAAAAAATGCTATGTTTTGTTTCATATGGTTTTGTATTTCTGAATCGATTTGTTGAATGGTGTTGACAGTAGCCCTACAACTGAATATTGGACTTATGACATTGGAACAAAGGTCTGTAGTTTTTAACCCGCATAAGGCCTTTTACTACTTAATTGATAAGTGTGTAAATGGATTAGATTTCTAAGATTTATTTTACTTGTGAAACCTATACAGTGAACAATTCCTAAAGCAGGAAAATTTGAAAATTCAATGAAGACAGTGAAGTGAATTATAAGTTGAACATAATTAACCTTTAAATTTAATTTATTTAAATATTTAAGAAACATTCCAGTGTGAACCCATTTTCATTTTCTGATTAATCTCTTTAAAATCATCTTTATAGCAATGTAACATCAGCACATTTCCTTGCATTTTCCCCAAGATCTCCTATTTAATGAAACCATGCCATACGCTTAATCAGTACCAACTGGTACAACTGCAAGTTTGTTATTTATACTGTCGGCGTGCAGATTAAATATGTACATAAACAGCAATGTAAAGGTATTCAGTCAGCGAAGCACACAGTGAATCGCAATATTTCACATCATCCAATTGCATATTTACTTTGTGTGAATTTATTACAAGATGTATTTCACATAAAATAAAGCCAGGAGTCTTAAATTGCGGAATTCCACTTCATTAACTAAATGCATAAGAAATGTATTGTAATAATAAATAGACTCCACAACCCTAATAAAAGGGCAACAACCTCGCTGTGCAGAGATAAGCACAAGGCCTGATGAATGACTATTTATCTCAAGGCTGACCTCTGAAACCAAGGTGCTGCAAAATGGCTGCTTTCTTATGGGTATCTGGTAGCATTCATGTTTACTTTGGCTATGACAATAATGTAAACAAGCACAGCAGTGCATGGTCTGTACCCTGGGGAGGCAAAGGCGGTGCAGCGTTTCCCCTCCACTCCGGCGCAAGGGCACCCCAGTCGCATGGAAAGGTTTGCCATTGTATAATAATGCGCTGGGTCGACAGAGCTGAATGGGCGACAGCTCCTCAATCCAGCGTGTGGTTATGAAGAATCAACCAGCATTTTGTTGTGAAGAACAACATGCATTATTATTGAAAGGGAATTCCACTATGGCATGTTTTAACTCATGATGTCCTAAATCTAACTTACGCTTTTATGAAAAAAATGTATTTTCCTTTACTATTTATCTTCTTTAACATTAGTATGTCCATTGAGAATAAGGCTAGTTGTGGCAAGAATGAGAATATTTAATTCTATAACACACATCACTGTCTAGGACTGCATTGTAACCGAAATGTGACATTAATGTGACATTGTTTCAACCACGTATATAAATTAAATTAAAAGCGAAAGTGTGTCATTTATTTAGTTGGAATCCAATTTTTGGAAATAAACCATTTAAATCAGCAATGTGTTTGACTGTAACCTATTTTAACTGTACTACCCCAGCAACAAGCCTAATCCAAATTCCATTAAATTAGACAGGTCAGAACACCTCATGAACAATGAAATTAACATTTGACATTTAATCCATTACAAGACAAACACTTACAAAACCGATTTATAATGCCTAACATATATCATTCAACTAATGATTAATGTTCAGCAGTAACCCAGTCCAAGACTTTACCATCGTCCTGATCAAGGAATATGCAATCAGATTCCAAAAATGGAAGAACAATTATATGTTTTTGTTAATTGTTTGATTCTACTATGCTTAAAAAGTAACTTAGGCCTATTCTTAAAAAGTAATTTCCTCTTGAAAGACGGTTTAGTGTAATGATTTATCGCTTAATAGGCTGCTATAGTGATATCAGAAAAACATACATGTAGAACATATGGGGGGAAAAATCTGTAAAGATCCATGAGTGCAATGAGCATAGCTAATTTATTTCTGCCAGACCAGTGTAATCCATCTCGCGTTCCCTTTGTGAATTCCCCTGTTTGTTCTAGATCCTGTTACCTTTGGGCCTTTCCTTTGGCGAAATGACATTACTTTACAAGAAATCAAAAGCAACTCTAAGGTTTTGGCCATTTTTTGCCGGTCATATTTGAAAATATTTCTTTTTTTGTAGGTCTACTATATAGAATAGAGAATTTACCGCTTGCATTAGATTACAAAAAAAACACCAGTTGTTACTAATGAGTAATATTAACAATAAATCTTTTCTCCGGGTTTCAAGGAAACATTACCAACCCTTATTCTCCAATTTTAGTTTGTAAAAATAAGGTATACAGAGTTTAGAATTTACATGTATTCCGATGTTAAGTTTGTACTTTCCCGTATAGGCGTATAATAAAGAAAATGCATGAACAAGATTATCAAAAACGCACATTGTAAAAATACTAAAGTCCCAATAGTGTGTATAAATGTAATAAACATAATAAACACATCATAGCGATTATGATTTCGGTAACGCAACTATCTTTGCAAAGAATCCTAAAGAAATAATATGCTATCTGTGTTGCACTGTTGTAAAATTGTAAATATATAGAGTACCACGATTGCTTCATTTTTTGAGTTCCACTCCAATGCTGTTCTTGTAAAATGAGATGTACCGTGTCAATGCTTTTAAATAAAATGATAAATATATGTCAATATAAGCGCAAACACAAAAACCCGCATGCGTCCCGTTACCATAACAACCGGCACGGCGGGCTAAACAAAGGCGTGCAGACTCTGAGTTAAAAACCTCAACTTTTAAACAAGAAAACTTAAAAAAACAAAAACAAAACGCAATAGTTTGGGCTAATACACCGTTGGAACATAAGAGGTAGGGTATTATTGCGGTTCTGGTATTTAAATGTTTTTAACTATAACGTGTTTGTAATGTTCAATTTCTCTGAGTCCGGTAGTTTTCTAGTTTACCGTTAGTTATAACCATTGCTAACTAGCTGTAGCTCAGTCATATACGTACACAAATACACATATGAAGTGTACAATGCAGGATAAACACTGATAATAGGCGTACACGTTTAAATAAAAAATGTTAAGGACACGAATTTATTAGGCCATGTCGCTTTTCAAGTTCGTGTTTTTTTTACTTTAAAGTTAGAAATGTTTTCTAATATGTTTTAATGATATGTTCTTGTATTATGATGTATGCCGATTATGCCAAACATACTTTTGTAAAGAAACAATTTAAAACATTTTAATCGTAATAATCTGTCACATTTATACAAATATATAGCACTGTACATACCCTGTAATGGAGTTGCGTCGCATCCACGGTGTACCCCTGCTTTGCACGTCACGCAACTCTGACAAGGATAAGTAGTTAGAATATGGATGTAGCTATTTAAGAGAGCGATGATATTTTATGAGGCATCATGGCAGGTATGAAACTATTCATAAACAGGTAAATCTGCCTCAAAAATGGAAATAGCTAAACTTGGTTGGTGTGGGTGAGAGGATCGCTAGTTAAAGTTTTTGTGTGATTGTGTTAATAGGATTTTTTTCTTTTACAGATCTTTATTATTGGCCAGTTCAATCATAGCCACAATTTTAGCTAGAGATTTCTGATTCTGAAACGTGAGCTCACCATAAGTAGTCATGGTCTGCCTGAATGTGGACCTGATTGCCAAATCCCACGCACACTTGAAAAACAGAAGAAGCATGTCTCTTTCACAATATCTGAAGAAAGTCACCCACCTGAATTTTTCCAACAAAAATATTGAAGATATTGTAAGTATAAAACTTCACTGGCTCTCCTTAATGTTATATATGTAGGAAAATATACAAGATACAAAAATATATAAGAATTACAGATTCATTTGAGTCAGTTTTTCCAGCAAAATGCTTGCTTTGCATTAGTGTCATTAAGGTGATGCAGTATTGCAGTGGGAAGCACTGTCACCTCACACTTACAAAGCTTTGCATTTCCAGGGGGATATTTCTATATGCAGAAACCTCACAGTCCTCTATCTCTATGACAACCGGCTGACACAGATCTGTAACCTGGACTTTGCCTGCAGTCTCACACACCTGTACATGCAGAACAATAACATCAAGCGCATCGAGAGGTTCTCCTGCCTGCAGAGGCTCGCCAAGCTGTGAGTACGAGCGGGGCTGCCTAGCGATGCCATTAAGGTGCGGGGATGGGTAACGCCATGTTTAACAAGCTGCCCCTCCGCCTTCCTAGTCAAAGTCAGAAGTCAAAGTATCGTTGTCATCTTCAGCTGTATGGTACATATGTTACACATGGAGATGAAAGTACGATCTTGTGGATCATAGTGCAAGAAAACCGTAATAAATAGAATATAAAATATGAATATGAAAGACACCTAAACACGTTAATAATATTAAAGTTATTAAATAAATAAATAAATAAATATATATATATATATATATATATATAGTAATATTATTCTTTGATATCAATCATCTCACACATAAACTGTTCATGTAACAGCACTATTGGATGATTGATGTTAGCCATTGTTTGCACCTTAAGCTTTATTAATTCTCCTGTACATTTGTGTCTCCTTGGCCTCACAACGGCCACATAAGTTTTTTATCTGCTGGTGGTCAGCATTTCTCATATAATTTTGCTGGCTAGAGTGCGAACACCGAACCCCAATAATCTTCTGTGCCGCTTGCCTCAGGTACCTGGGAGGCAACAACATCTCTGTGGTCGAGGGGCTGGAGCAGCTGACGGAGCTCAGGGAGCTGCACCTGGAGGGTCAGAGGCTGCTACCGGGGGAGAAGTTGCTCTTCATGCCCAGTAGCCTGTTGGCCGTCTCAGTAAGGAATCGCCAGCTGGCACATTACAGTCACCTTCATCCCCATAAAGGTCACACTCAACGCACACTTGAAGAGATAGATAACGCTATTACTATTTTTATAAAATGAAAGGTCCAAACAAATAAAATTAATAAATAAATAAATTGCCAACTAATTGGGGAAAACATGACATATGATGTTGTTGGTGTTGGTAATTTTCTTAACAGACAATACATTTGCTTAATCTGTAATGTGTACTTTAATAATTCAAGCAATAAGACATATCTGAAGACATATTTAAGACAACATAACTCTGGACATTCCCTGTGTAAATGGTAACATGAAGAATGCAATTTTCATTTCAATTTATTCTGCACATTTGAATGTAGTAAGCATGTTTACTTGAAATTTGCAAGTGTAAAATAATCTGCATTAATGTTTAGTAAATGGCATGCTAAAATGATACCGCAATATGTAACAAGTATTTTTTACATTTTTTACACCAGGAATCATTAAATGTTTTAAATATAAGCAACAACAACATTGATGAAATTCAGGACCTTGCCGTTCTTAAGCGACTGAAACAGCTATTTGCTGCCAATAACCAACTTCAGGATGTTGCGGTAATTTTTTAAATTCTCTTGATAATATTTAAAGTTTGTCTTAAAACTCAAGAATCATATTTTTGTTTTTTGACAGTGACCCATATGAGCAGCAGAGAAACATATAATCATAATGATGTAGTGTTTAAAGTGGATTACATTTAAGATTTACATACCAATATAGTACTATATTTCTTCTATATGTTTCGTAAATATGTGTTTTTCTGTTACGTATAGTCTGAGGGTACTGACATAGCAGAGGTGATCTCTTGGTACTATGAAAAGTCATGGAAGGTAGATTTGCTAAAAAAAAATCAGTCCCGCTCAGAGATTAGGTGTCCTGCATTCTACCAGGGTCAGAATTATTCAGCAAATCAGCAGAGTTCTCCCTAGGGAAGCCATTCAATGACAGTTTAAACAAGCACATATTTTCTGCTTTCTCCTGCGAACTTATTTCCTTAAAATTTCACTTCCAGTAAATCCAACCATTTCTTGAGTTTACTGAACATTTTCAAGAAATGTATTGTTTGCTAACTCTAAGTTTAACATGACTAATATGAAATCCACTCAACAGACTTTTAAATATTGAATACAATATAAAATATAATAATGGTTATGATATTCACAGCAGGGTCCATCAGACACTTAGGCATACTCTAGTGTTATGTATTTTTATATAATTATATGATTATCTCTTACATCTCTGGCTTTCTGAACACGGCAATATTGTGTTTGGCCATGTAGAAGCACAGAACATAATACATCCCTCCAGAGCACATAGTGAAAAATGCATTTGAAAGCAGAATGTGCATATTACTGTTTCTCTGCCCAAAG